>NC_133134.1:73345346-73617846 GCF_048418815.1 Hemitrygon akajei
GCCAATCGGATGTGGCGTACTGTATGCAAGGGAGGAACAGGTTGTGTCTTAGCGTTTTCAGTTCTTTTCTGTGCGGTTTATTTCCATTTCATCGTGTTAATGCTATACGAGTGGGATCCGAGCTGAGGTGCCTTGGCAAAAAGGTCTCCGGAGTTGACTGTGAAAAGAAAAGAAATGGGGATTTACAATGACCGAAACAGCTGGAAAAAGTTTGAGTATGTCACCAAAGATTCTAGCAAATTCTACAGATGTCTTGTGGAGAGCGTTCTGACTGGTTGCATAGGATTGGGAAAAAATCTGCAGAGGGTTTGAAACCCAGCCAGCTCTATCACGGGCACTGGCCTCCCCAGCATCGAGGACATGTTCAAAATGCGTTCTCCCAAGCAGGTGGTATCCATCACACAGGAGATGTTCCCTTTTCATTTCCTCATTACTACCAGCAGGAAGTACAGGTGCCTGAAGGCATTCTCTCAACCTTTTAGGAACACGCTCTTCCCCTCTGCCATCAGATTTCTGAATGGTCACAGAACCCATGAACACTCCCTCAACATTGTTACTCTCTTCTTTACTACTTTGTACTTCGAGTATATAATATTGACCGATGGCTCAAATAACACACAAACAATGTTCCATGGATTCCAGTTAATTGAGCCACTGGTTCATCTGGGCAGCCAGATATTTGGGACAACAGAACAAAAACTAATCGAGTAAAGAGCCAGAATTCCCTTCATTTATTTGGGACACTGTGCTGCTCAATTAGGGCAGGAGACAGCTGCTGAACAATCCCTAAACAGCGTCAGTTGTGTGCAAGTGTGTGACCGTTTGACACTACACTGTGCTTAGAGCAATTAGTTTGGCAAAGAAGGGGGATAAAGGGGGCCTTTTCTGGTTGGTTGCCGGTGACTAGTGGCATTCCACAGGGGTTTTCATTGGGACTGATTGTTAGGTTATATATCAATGATTTGGATGATGGAATTAATGGCTTTGTGGCAAAGTTTGCAGACTATATGTTAGGTGGAGGGGCAGGTAGTTTTGAACAAGTAGAGAGACTACGGAAGGACTTGGATTAGAAGAGTGGGAAAGGAGTGGCAGATGGAACAGTGTCGGGTAGTGTATGGTCATGTATGTTTGTATAAGAGATGAAAGGATTGACTATTTTCTAAATGGAGAGAAAATACAAAAACCTGAGGTGCAAACGGACTTGAGAGGCCTTCTGTAGGATTCCCGAAAGGTTAATTTGCAGGTTGAGTCTGTGGTGAGGAAGGCAAATGCTAGAATGTAATGTTGAGACTTTATAAATCACTGAAGAGGGCTCATTTGGAGGATGGTGAGCAGTTTTGGGCTCCTCATCTTAAAAAGGATATGATGAAACTGGACAGGGTGCAAAGGAGGTTCATGAAAATGATTCCAGGATTGAATGGCTGGTCACATGAAGAGTGTTTGATGGCTCTGGGCCTGTATTCACTACAATTCAGAAGAATGAGGGGTGACCTGATTGAAACCTATCAAATGGTGAAAGGCCTCAATAGAGGGGATGTGGAGAGGATGTTTCCTATGGTGGGAGAGTCTAAGACCTGAGGACACAGCCCCGGAGTAGAGCGGCATCCTTTTAGAATGGAGATGAGGAGCAACTTCCTTAGCGGAGAGAGTGGTGAATCTGTGGAATTCATTGCCACAGGCAGATGTGGAGGCCAAGTCTTTACGTGTATTTAAGGATTTAAGGCAGTGGTCGATAAGATTCTTGATTGGTCAGGGCATGAAAGGATACAGGGGGGGTGCAAACAAAGGCAGAACATTGGGGCTGAGAGGAAAATGGATCGGCCATGATGAAATGGCAGAGCAGACTCGATGGGCTGAATGGCTTAACTCTGCTCCTACATCTTGTGGTAAATAGTGTCATTCGTGTGTGTTGATGTTCAAAATGTGCTGAACCGGATTCTGACTGGGTTACCCAGCCCGGCTGAAGTACTGTTGCTCATCCCTTTCCAGCACCCTGGCACAGAGCGACCATAGGCAGGGAAACACTGGGACAACTTACAAACGGCTAGCTTTGCTGGTATGGCTCTCCGAACTTGTGGGAAGTCCCAAAGAGGTGCGGTCACAGCTGTGAACTAGAAGGAAAACAACATAAAATTTGCCCAAGGCAAACTCCCACAATTCACAGAGTGATATTGTTGGCTCAAGTATTAAGTGCAGGGCTCTGTAGAAACACTTTATCTATCTTCAAAGAACATCTTCATGTCAAGACATGCCAACTCGAACTGATTAACTGGAGTAATGACACAGACCCATGCTGCGATTGGCAGAGGCATACACTGGAGCGAGAACAAGAGAAAGAGAGAGCGCGAGATAGAGAGTATGTTAGAGAGAGAGAGAGTGTGTATGTGTGTGTGCACACACGCACACATGTTAAAGGGCAGGCCTGGCCTTGATGATAACAGATGAAGGAAAATGGTCACAACAGAGGTTAACACTTACCCACCACAGAGCCAGTTCTACAATTCTCTATGAGCAGAGTTTCCTGTAAGAGCAAGACGAGAACACAAATGAGTATATCACTAATCCACATGGTATTCTGCGCAGTTTGCACCATCAGTAACTCATTTCTGCATCACTGACTCCCCCCGAGAGCTGTCAACACCCGAGTCAGCCACTATCGCTCAGCTATTTTCACAAGGTGCCCTGAATGTTTGCAGTTTTTCGAACGCCAGCTGATGCTTTTCTGCAGCCCCAAGGCGGGCTGCAATACCCACAATGCATACTGCCAGCAAGGGCCGTGCGTCCCCACCCTCACAACCAGCCCGTCCCAATTCCCAAAGCTCAAGAGTGAAATGCACCTGTTGTACTGGGAGGACTCCGTCGGGTCTTGTTAGAGTGGCTTCATCAGTGATTCTGGATAGTTATGTTGGCACAGTCAGCATGTGTAGAGGGGGAAGGAATTGTCAATGTCTCACTTTGAAACCCTGCACTAGATTCCTTTCACCCCCTCCCACGGATGCTGCTCAACCTGCCGAGTTCCTCCAGCAGATTGCTGCTCCCGATTCCAGCACCGGCTGCCTCGTGTGACTGGATTCAGCAAGCAGAACCAGACTGAGCGGGGGGGGAGATAGCGGGCATCACAGTTCCACAGTGCCAGCAACTCGAGATCAATTCCTGCTGCCTGCAAGTTTATACATTCTCCCCGTGACTGTGTGGGTTTCCGCCCACATTCCAAGGACGTATGGTCTAGGGTTAGGAAGCTGTGGGCTTGCTACGTTGGTGCCAGAACCCTGGCGATATTTGCAAGCTCCCCAGCACATCCTCTTGCCAAGAAAATGGTGCATTTCACTGAATGTTTCAATGTACATTTCAAATAAAGCCAACCTTAATCTATAAAACTCTCTCTCTCTCTCTCTCACACTCAGTCACTCCCGAAAGGATTTGACCCCTTTGATCTAGTCAGCACTTATTTTAACATTTCATTTTCACACACACACACACACTCACACTCACTCCCCCCTGAAAGGATTTGACCCCTTTGTTCTAGTTAGCCCTTACTTTAACATTTCATTTTCACACACTCACTCACTCACTCCTGAAAGGATTTGACCCCTTTGATCTAGTCAGCCCTTACTTTAACATTTCATTTTCACCAACGTTGTTGCAGAGTTTCTTGAACTCGGCCAGAGAGGCTTCAACCTTCTTCTTCTGCTCCTCCAGGTCCTTCCACTGATCTGGGCGAGGAACACAAGATGCAGAGTAAGTAAACAAACTGCTCGGGGCTTTCCTTCTCTCAGTCCCCTTATTTCATTGCTTCCAGCCCTACGCAATTTCTGCCTGGGGTTACTTTTAACGAAATGCACTATTTTTAATCATTTCCACCACCTTTGATATCAGCAAATGGCTCACGTGAGATTCTCCCAAACAGAAATAATTACGTGATGCCAGCCGGAACAGGTCAGCCAGAGGCTGGTTTCAAACAGATTCTTACCGGTGAAACAGGAGTGTCGAGGGGAGGTGACGCCTGAACTGGGTGGGAAAGGTGGGGAGGGGAGGCAGGGGCCAATGGCAGAGACGAACCCAGATGAAACAAGAACATGGGGTTTCAATGGGGAGGGCGACACAGTTGTGTAGTGTTGGGGATCCAATTCCTGCCAACGTCTGTGAGCTGTTTGCACCTGTAAGTGAGATGCCAAAGTAAACGTAATGGCATGCCTGCAAGTTGAGGGAAATACGGTCTGAGGTAGTGTTAGAGATTCCCAGGTTGTGTAGCGGTTAGCCTAACGCATGACAGAACCAGAGGTTGGCATTCAATTCCTACCGCTGTCTGTACGGAGACTGTACGTTCTCCCCGTGACCGTGCGAGTTTCCTCTGGGTGCTCTGGTTTCCTCCCACAGTTAGTAGGTCACATGGTGGTATGGGTTCTTTGGGCTGTACGGGCCTGTAACAGTGCTGCATCTCTTAATTTAATACAAATTAAATGGGGATTTGGTGAGCATCAGGTAGTTGAGAGTATGGAACGAGCTGCCAGAGGCAGGTACAATAACTAATTTTAAAAGCCACTTGGACAGGTACATGGATAGGAAAGGTTTTAAGGGACCTGCTTGGATGGGAATCTTGGTCAGTATGGGCCATTTGGGCAGAAGGGTCTGTATGACACTAAAGGACCGAAGGTCCTTTCCTGTCGTGTGCACTCGTGTCTCACCCTGAACTTGTGACCAGGTGGGCCATTTCTCAAGGCCACCAGCAGCAGCAGGTCACTGGTCCCGGACAGGCCTCAGTGCAATGTCTGCATCAAATTCAATTCGTTTCACTGAGGTACAGTGAAAAGCTCTTGTTTGCCTCCCAGACAGATCATTCCATATGTAACCCATACGCGACAGGCTGGTATATGTCTAGGGGAAACTTCCAGCCACTCGCCAACACCACCTCCCATATACGCAGGTGCTGTGGAACACAAGTTAATGCAGTGTCGCACACACAATATCAAACTCACACCAAATACAGTTATGGAATATACTTTAAAGATTTTACCAGAACTAAATGAGTACTAACAATACAGTATATATGAAGGAAAAGAAAATAAAGTAAAAGGCGCCAACTTATCAGAGTTCAGTCAATTTAGTGCACATCGTTGGAGCTCAATCATCGAACCGTTCGACCACCCTTCGCTCTCCTCCGATTTTACGACCTCGCACCTGGGACCACCCGAGGTGATCGACCGAGCAGTGCGGCACACGTCCACCTTCTTCAGTGTCTTCTTCCCCGCTCTCCCAAAAGACCGTGAAAACCCCGCTCCCAGACCCACAAGAAAAAATGACATCCAACCCCATTGGTTAACAAATGAGTACAATCCCGTTATCAGCAATTCTAAACCTAAACAGACTGAGAGAAACTTCGAGAATGCAGAGCCAGACAACACTCTCTCTCCAGTTAGCATAACAAAGAAGCAGTTTTACTTTTAACAATGAAGCCATTTTGAATACATATGCAGTACACATATATCAGGAAGTCAATGGTTGGCATGGTAGCATTGCAGTTAGTGTAACGCTTCACAGCGCCAGCAACCGGGTTCAACTCCTGTTGAGTTTGTAATTCTCACTGTGACCGTGCGGGTTTCCTCCGGGTGCTCCGGCGTCTCCCACTTTACAAAGACCTACAGGTTAGGCTCAGTGAGTTAACTGGTCACATGGATGCAGTTTGGCAGCATGCGCTCATTGGGCCAGAGAGTGTGTTACTGTGCTGTATCTCCAAATAAAAATAAAAAATAAACTATAGAGTTACAGAGAGAGTGCAGAGCAGGTGGACAAGTCAGGTGCTACGGCCACAAGGAGACAGGTTGAGGGAGGGATCCAGAGTCCATCCTTTAGGGTCTGAAACCCCCGTGGTCTGCAGTCTCAAGTTTTTGTATCTTCTACCCGACGGTATTGTGTCCAGTTCTGGTCAACTCACTACAGGAAGGATGTGGAAGCTTTCGAGAGGATGCAGAGAGATTTACCAGGATGCTGCCTGGATTAGAGAGCAGGTCTTCTCAGGATAGGTTGAGCGAGCCAGGGATTTTCTCTTCTAAGCGAAGGATGAGAAGTGATTTGCTAGAGGTGTTACAAGATGAGAAGAGGCATTGATAGAGTGGACAGCCAGAGACTCCCCCTCCCCAGGGCAAATGGCTAATACGAGAGGGCATAATTTTAAGGTGACTAGAGGGACGTCAGAGGTAGGATTTTCTTCTACACAGAGTGGAGGGTGGATGGATCACGCTGCCAGGGGTGGAGGTAGAAACAGATACATTAGGGACATTTAAGAGACCCTTAGTTATGGATGAAGAAAATGGAAGACCACTTCGGAGGGAAGGGTTAGATTGACCTTGGAGTAGATAAGGAGGTCAGCACGACTTGTGGGTTGTAGGGCCTGTTCTAATCAGGAGAATATCAACATAGTGAATTTAAAACCAAAATGAAAAATTCAAAACAATACTTGGATGACAGTGCATAATAATCATTAAAATGGGAATATTACTGATGTGGAAATATTTAAAAATATAGTTTTGTTTCTTACCTTCCTTTGCCTTAAGTTCATTTTTCTGTTTCTCAACATTTTCATTTGCTGTGTTCTGCAACAGGAGGGCAAAAACAAAGACATGAAAAGCTTCCAAAAAGCCTAAATCAACACCAAATTATACATGATTTTTAAACATAATCAAAGACACTGTGGAGGAGAGATTTTCAAGCAACCGGTATCACGGGGTGACGGAGGTGAACAGGTTTCAGGGAACATTTTTTAAGGAGTGGCTGACGTGCTCAGGACAATGGGCACAGGGTTCAACACTGCATTTGAAAAACAAAATAGATAAATACTCTGAGAGGAGGATTTGCATTTATTATCGTGCCATGTGCTGAGATACTGTGAAAAGCTTTTTGCAGCAACAGCAAACCTGCAGGAGGTCAGACAGCATCTACAGGAAGTAAATGGACAGGAAGCACGCCCGAAACATTGACTGTTTATAGATGCTGAGTTCATCCAGATTCCAACACCTCCAGCCTCTCACTGTCTCAGTGAAAAGCTTCTGCCTGCACGTCACACTGGTCACAGCTACCCTGGTCTTTCCAGGCCACAGAGAAACCTTCATCTGGTCTTTTGGGAAGGGGTAGGGGCCCAGGGATCGCTGTTCTTCTCTGATCTGGCCTCAGAATGAATTCAACACAGCAAAATGGTTGACATTTAATAGACCTCTGGAACAGTCAAGTAGAAATTCAATTCAGGAGTGACTGGAGGAACTCAGCATGTCAGGCAGCATTGATAAAGGGAAATGAACAGTTATTGTAACTCCATAAACTAATCAAAAGAAAAATACAGGAGCCCGGAAAAACATATCTACTTAATTTTACTTTAGTGCTCAAATGTGACGTAGTGGTGTGATGACTTATGCAACTTCTAATGAATTAAACAAAGAAACTTAATCAAACAATATTTCTCAAGTATTACTGAAATATTAAATACACAGCACTCCTCGCTGCCTAGCTAAAAGCTCCAACTCAATATAGAATAAATCTCAACTCAAATATGTAACATATTGCTCTCAAGGTACACACACACACAATGCTATGTGTCCATATATACACACATCTGTTATACATACACTGTGCCTATAAACAGTATTCACTCCCCCTTAGAAGTTTTCATGTTTTATTGTTTTACAATATTGAATCACAGTGGATTTAATTTGGCTTTTTCGACACTGATCAACAGAAAAAGACTCTTTTGTGTCAAAGTGAAAACAGATCTCTACAAAGTGATCTAAATGAATTACAAATATAAAACACAAGGTCATTGATTACATAAGTATTCACCCCCTTTAATACCACACACCAAAATCATCACTGGTGCAGCCGAATGGTTTCAGAAGTCACCTTATTAGTTAAATGGAGATCACTGTGTGCAGTCAATGTGTTTCAATTGATTATACTAGAAATACACCGGTATCTGGAAGGTCCAACTGCTGGTGAGTCAGTATCGTAGCAAAAACTACACCATGAAGACAAAAGAACACTCCAAGCAACTCTGCAAAAAGGTTATTGAAAAGCACAAGTCAGGAGATGCATACAAGAAAACTTCTCAGTCACTGAATATCCCTTGGAGTACAGTTAACCCAATCAGGAAGTGGAAAGAATATGGCTGAGCTGTAAATCTGCCTAGAGCAGGTTGTCTTCAAAAACTGAGTGACCATGCAAGAAGGAGACTAGTGGGGAAGGCCACCAAGAGACCTGTGACAACTCTAGAGGAGTTACAAGCTTCAGTGGCTGGGATGGGAGAGACTGCGTACACAACAACTGTTGCCCGGGTGCTTCACTAGTCGCAGGTTTATGGGAGAGTGGCAAAGAGAAATCCACTGTTGAAAAATCTCACATGAAATCTCGGCTCGAGTTTGCCAGAAGGCATGTGGGAGACTCTGAAGTCAGCTGGAAGGAGGTTCTATAGTCTGATGAAACCAAAATTGAGCTTTTGGTTTCATCAGACCATTGAGCTTACACCAAACATGGCATCAGACTAAACACTATGTTTGGTTTAAGCCAAACACTGCACACCATCAAAAACACACCGTCCCTACCGTGAAGCATGGTGGTGACTGCATCATGCTGTGGGGATGCTTCACTGCAGCAGGCCCTGGAAGACTTGTGAAGGGAGAGGGTAAAATGAATGCAGCAAAATACAGAGAAATCCTGGGGGAAAACCTGATGCAGTCTGCAAGAGAACTGCGACTTGGGAGAAGATTTGTTTTCCAGCAAGACAATGACCCCAAGCATAAAGCCAAAGCTACACAGGAATGGCTTAAAAACAACAAAGTTAATGTCCTGGAGTGGCGAAGTCAGAATTCAGACCTCAATCCATTGAGAATCTGTGGCTGGACTTGAAAAGAGCTGTTCACTCACGATCACCATGCAATCTGACAGAGCCTGAGCAGTTTTGTAAAGAAGAAGGGGGAAAATTGCAGTGTCCAGATGTGTAAATCTGATAGAGACCTATCCACACAGACTCAAGGCTGTAATTGCTGCCAAAGGTGTATCTACTGAAGGGGGTGAGTAATGATGCAATTAATTATTTTGTGTTTTATAACTGTAATAAATTTAGACCAATCTGTAGAAATTAGTTTTCAATTTGACACGAAAGAATCTTTTCTGTTGATCAGTGTCAAAAAACCCCCAAATTAAATCCACTGATATATAAAGCAGCTGCAGTTCCTAACAATCCAAGTTGAAGAGTTGGAGCTGGGACCGGATGAACTCCAGATCATTCGCGAGGCTGACGGGTGAGAGATAGGACAGATAGAGAGGTCAGGAAGAGGAAAGGGGTTAAGGAGCCAGTGCAGAGTACCCCTGTGGCCACCCCCCTCAACAACAGATACATCACTTTGGATACTTGTTGGAGGGATTGACAGCAGAGGAAAAGTCACAGTGGTTGGACCTCCGACATTTCACTTTGCCTCTATGACTCTCAAGGAAAAGGGGAGAAGAGGTACTCTGTGGTGATAAAAGATTCTTTAGTTAGGGGAGGCTCTGTGGGCGAGATCGGGATTCCTGGATGGTATGTTGCCTCCTGGGTGCCAGGGTCCAGGATATCTCAAATCAAGTCCTCAGCATTCTTAAGTGGGAGAGTGAACAGCCAGTCAATGGTCAATGACATGGGTAGGATGAGTGACGAGGTTCTGCACGGGGAGTTCAGGGAGTTAGGTGCTAAGTTAATTATACAGGCTGAGGAGTTGGTGTAGAGGGAGGACATAAGGGTTGTGGGTCATTGGGCTCTCTTACAGGGAAGGTGGGGCCTATACAGAATGGGTGCTTTGCACCTGAACTGGAGGGGGACTCATATCCTAGCGGGAAGGGTTGTTAATGCTGCACAAAGGGGTTTAAACTAGAACTGCAGGGGGATGGGAACCAGAGTGCCAGAACAGTTGGTGAAGAGGTTGTGGAGGCAGATGTCGGTAAGATCTCAAAGTCAGAAATCAAAAGGTTGAGCATGGTGCGACTAGAGTCCTGAGCTGAGTATATTTCAATGCAAGAAATATCGTAGGAAAGGCGGATGATAGTACTGAGGGTGAGGTAGCTGGTTTACGGAGGCCATGTGTAGTGAGGAGGGGCTGTTGCCAGGGCAAAATTATAGTCAACAGGATGAGTTGCAACGTAAAAGGCAGACAAAATCAAGAAGGGTGAATACAGGACTGAAGGTGTTGTATTTGAATGCACACAGTAAACGGAATAAGGCAGATAAACTTGCAGCACAGTTACAGATTGGCATGGCTGAAGGAAGATTATAGCTGGGAGCTTAATGTTCAAGAACACACATTGTATCGAAAGGATGGGCAGGAAGGCAGAGGGGGGCGGCTTTGCTCTGCTGGTAAAAAATGAAACTAAATCGTTAGAAAGGGGTGACAGGGTTGGAAGGTGTTGAATCATTGTGGATAGAGCTAAGAAACTGCAAGGGTAGAAAGACCTTAATGAGAATTGTATACAGACCTGAAATCAGTAGTAAGGATGTGATCTACAAATTACAGTGGGAGATAGAAAATGCATTCCAAAAGGACAATGTTACAGTTCAGATAAGTCACCTGGACCAGATGGTGAACACCCCAGGGTTCTGTATGAGGTGGCTGAAGAGATTGTGGAGGCATTAGTAATGACCTTTCAAGAATCACTAGATCCTGGATTGGTTCCAGAAGACTGTAAAATGGCAAAGTGAAACAAGAGAAAATCTGCAGATGCTGGAAATCCGAGCAACACACACAAAATACTGCAGGAAGTCAGCAGGCCAGGCAGGATCGGTGGGAAAAAAGCAGTCAATGTTTCAGGCCGAGGCCCTTCAGCATTCATGCTGCTGCTGCTGTCCGTGGGATTGAAATCGGACACTAGTGGCCGATTCACAGTAATGAGGGCGAACTCTCTCCCATACAGGTACAGGTTGTAATAGTTCACAGACAAGGCCCCTCTGTCAATCAATGTGTAAGTTTTTCCGAGCAGCAGCAATGGATGTGATGCAATAGCCGTGTGACATGACTGCACCTATGCCAGAAAGCGTCACGAGCAAGCTGCACTGGACGATGCGGATCATATAGTGTGTGAATACAGTGCTGACTGCACTGCTGCTGCAGTCTCACAACGCTTTGTCCATCGCCATCTCTTGCTGGTCTGCAGTAATGAGTTCAAGGGGTTGAGCACAGTAACCAGATTTGGCTGGAACCTGTTATAGTGATTGACAAATCCTAAACAGGACCGCAACTCCGATGTGTCCTCTGGCCTCGAGGCATACACCACTGCTGGAACTTTTTCAGCACACGTACAACCCTCGTGTGTCACAGTAAGTGAGGCTTGTTTAAAGACTCATGTTTTGAGCCTATAATCTTCTCATCTTTTTAACACTGATCTGGGATTTTGGAGCTGTTCTTTGTCATCCTCACCGATAACAATGACGTCATTCAGGTAATGCAGAGCGCCTGGGCGGCCTTGCAGCCCCGGGTCCGTGGCTTTCTGCCCGAGTGCAGGTACAGATCCGAAACCTCTACACCCCACCGCATCGTGCCCCTCACCCCTGTCCCTGGCACTGCTCCACCAGCTCCCGGTACTTGGCTCAATCACCTCCTCAATCCCGTCTTCCCAAGGGACCGTCAGTCCTGCTTTGAGATTGCTGACAGAATGAGCACGTCAGGCCTCGGGGATAATAATGATGCGATGTAATGAAGGAACTTTTAATTGCTTGCCAAGATCGACTTTCAGTTGTCAGTCAGACACTGTGGCGAGCAAGCCTTCTGGTGATCTGGGATGAAGTTGTGGTTGGTTTCCAGCTTTAATAAAGGCTATGGGCTTTCTGGATTGGTGGAGGTGCCTATGTTGTTAATGGCCAAGGAGACACTTACTGCCAATTTTCATGACGCAAGCCAGTGATTCTTGTACATAACTACCACCAAAACCAAACATAATGACATTGTACGGTATTGTAATTGGTGGAAACTAACATAATTCACGGCCACCAACAATGAGTTGGCGTTTCACTGTAAAAAGCTGGTCTGACCTGACGACATAATTATGTGAAGTTATGTTACCGTGTTTCCTGTTCACTTTTTGAGTACGATAAATGAGTTGTTACAGTTTTTCTTAAACATACAATGCCTCGCATCGTTTTATTTGTGAAAACCTACACCAGTGACCCCATTTCTCAAGGACGATTCCAGAGTAATTGAATATGTCGGCCAACGCAGTCACTTTGAAACTGCCGGACTTTTGGGAGCAAAAATGCTGTTTCTTGTTTGGCCCAATTTGTGCTGTGAGAAATCTTAACCAACAACAATTTTTTTTCCCTCCACATGGAGAGTTTGTTTGAACACCTGCCTGAACACGATAAATACCCATTGCTGAAAACTCACCTTTTAATAGACTTTTGGACTATTGGAGTCTGACAGTTGCTCCCCTTGCCTGTCCTTGGCAATACTAAACCATCGGAGCTAATGGACCACGTGCTGTCTCTCCTGGGAAATCACCATCCTTGTCTTAACTCTTCATGCAGCAAATGCCCGATCCATTTCACATCACTCTCGCTAATGCACCCGTGAAGGACTAGGGAGCACGCTAAAATGGCTGATAGTCTACACTCAGCCAGGCAGCGGTGTGCAATTCTTCCTCCGTTCCCTGCCTCAGTAAGCCCGATCAGCAAGGCCTCCAACATAAGCACGTGAAGCTGGCTACTGACTACTGCTGCGGAACAGACTACTCCAGGTCTGTGTTTTTACCGTGCTCTCTTTAGTACCAATGCTAGGAAGTGCTGATACCTTGCAGCTTGGACAGTGCCAGCAGTCTGAACACCGTGGATTCCAGCTGCCAGGGACGTCTACTGTACATAACGGACACCCTTTCAGGGCGACGCTTCCTGCGTGACACGGGTGCTCGAGTGAGTGTGTTGTCAGCATCGCCTACTGATCAGGAGGCAAAGAGCGATGAAACCTCACTGAGGGCCACCAACGGCAGCAGGATCCAGACTCGACACGGGACACGAGTCGGCTTCAGTGGGTGACGTTACACACGGAGCTTCGTCCTGGCTAAAGTGGCTAGACCCCTGCTCGGGGCAGATTCCTTGCGTGCGCAAAGACTGTTAGTTGATCTTAAGGCTTGTAGATATTAATGACTGAGTTGCTACCCTGCTGCCCCAGCAAGTTCCCCACAACAACTCCCATACACCCACCACAGACGATTTTGCTCGACTGCTGGGCGAATTCCCAAACCTCACCAAGCCCATAGTCTCAACGACAGTCACAAAGCGTGGGTAGAGCGCCACATTCCCACAACTGGTCTGCCAGTCCATGCGCCCACGAGTAGACTGGATCCAGACAGGCTGGCAACTGCAAAGGCTGAGTATGCCAACATGGAAAGGCTTGGCATTATATGCCAATCATATAGCCCCTGGGTTTTGCCCCTCGACATGGTCCCCAAGTCCGATGGTGCTAGCCACCCATGCCGTGACGACTGACACTTTAATGAGGTCACCGCCCCGGACTGTTACCCAGTCCCATGCATCCAAGACTTCTCGAAGAAAATATTTTCCGAAGTTGATCTGGTTAGGGATCTGTGTGCTCAGAGGACATTCCCAGAAGGCCTGTGATAACCCCATTTGGCCTCTGAGTTTCTGCACATGCCATTTGAGCTGAAAAAAGCAGCACAGACTTCCCAAAAGCTGATAGACTTATGAACCCCCCTTTTACTGGGCATCTCTATGAATGCTACTCGCTAACAGCCACTGGACTCGGCGGGTAGAAAACCACCTTTCTCAGGCTCCATACGTCTAGGCTAGATATGATTTGTCTCACCAAACCCAGGAGATGGGGGATGCCTCGCCCTACCAAACCCGATTTGTGTAAATACTGGCCCCAAGCTATTAGCAGTTGGCAAGAAATAACAGATCGCACACTGCATACAATTATAAATAAAGTATATTTACAAACGTCAGCTTTATCAAACAGTTAGAAGGGGAAGAAACAATAAATAAAAAGGGCCCATTAGTTAACACAGTCCAAACGTGCACACAAGATGCAGCTCATCCTGAAGTTGTCTTTCACACGCACTGGACCCTCGGTCTGTGTAAAAGCACACACCACCTTCCGAATGTCGCTCGAAACCCATCTCAAACAAACGGGCTCCCCCCACGGAGTCCTGGTCCTTCCTTGAAGCCATTCATCTGCACAAAGCACCTTGTGCAACAGAGGTGCCGTCCTCAGCCATCCTCCCCCCTGCTTCCCCCCGCTCCCGCCAGAAAGACCGACTCACATCAATGTCCATCACAAAAACCACTCCGCCCAGTGTTCTTCCAAATCCACCATCCTGATTGGCTGGCACAAACTCCCTCCTCTTACCTCAAACCCAAACTTGCTAAAAGCAGAACAGACTGCTCCTACTGAACTGCTACGATGAAATACCTACAGCATAGAGTTAAAAATCTTGACCAGGGCGTTGCACTCTCCTCCTCCACCAAAAATAGTCATGTCCTCATGACTTTGAAATTTACCAACCCTTCACTGACAACATAGTTTCCTGAGGAATTTTGTGATGTCTGGACATTTGTAAACATTAGTGACACATCTCGCCAGGGGGATAGACGCAACACTCTGTTCCCCCAGTGCATCATAGGCCAGCTTACCTCTTTGAGACCCCCTTATCCCGTCTTCAGCCACTCCCTGTACCCTTCCTGTCTGTCACTCGTGTCTTCCATCGGCTCACGTCCCCCACTCTGTGACTGAACTTACCTGCCAAACATCTTCAACCTCTGCTGGTGCTAACCAGCAAGACTCCTCTCGGAAAGGGCTGTTCTCGGTCGCACTACTGACCACCCCTGGAGTAACCAACGTCAGTAGAAAACGCATCTTTACATCCCAACATCTTCTCGGTTAATCTCCTTTTCCAGTCCTCAGACATCCTGGCAAGCTTGTGTCTTCCTGTGGCTCTAGCTGCTCCTCCAGGACGTAACATGACAGGTTTAGACTGGGTGAACCACACAGTTCCTCGTTTCTGCTCATCATCCTGCTTAGAAGGAACTTGCACCTTCTCAAAAGCAGCTCTGAACACAGGGTGAATGGACAAGGTTTTCAGAAAGATCTCTCTATTTCTCTCCTTGCAGGCTCCAAGGAGCCTTCTCACAATGGCAGTATTTGTTCTCCCACAAGAATGGGTCCATGGATCAACCGGATCCCGGCAGACCAACACTGGTGTATCAATAGTCTGTTACTCCAACATCTGCTTCAAAAACTCTAGAACAATGACAAGTAACCATCGTATGGGTACTCATCAGTACTAAGCCCCGAATCTCAAGGACACGGAGTGTGTCCATGGTAAACACATCAAATACCAGTCGTAAAAGGATCTATAAAATAATTTGAGAACCTGTGGCATGTATGGCCCTAGCATAAACATCTTCAATCTGTATGGATACATCAGAGCTTGGTCCCACTAAACCCAGAGGAACAGTGATTTGTACTGTGGTATTTCCTTTGATATACTGATAGGAACGTATCCCCTCCCTAATGCCAGCCTGCTCCTTTACTGGGTCCCTCTGTGGTTTTACCTCTCCTCTGTTTGATTAACGGCTGATTTACTTTTCAAAGATTTTCCTGTCCTTCAAACTCCCGCTTGAAATGTCCATCTTCTCCACAGTTGTAACGGAAAATACCGGTCACTTCCCTGGTTAAGAGACCCCGCTCGGTATCAGCCCTCACCTTGGTACTGATAATGTAATGGAGGTACTGTCTTATTCCCTTTTACGGCTAAAGGATTTTTGGTGCATTATTGTCCCCTTTTAAGGCTTAAAGGTTGTTAGCTGTTCTGCTGAAATGGCAATTTTTAGTTGGTCACGTATGAGAAGTGTGGCAGACTATATTGTTCCCTTTTTGTTTAAAATTGTTCCTGCTTTATAACTAACTTGCTTTATAATTAGCCTGTGGTCTAAACTGTCGGAGCAGGCTTTGCAACTAGATCTGCGTGCGAGGATGGACAAATGTGGACCCTCTGCTCTGCTGATTGCTTACAGTAACTAAAAAGCTGTTGTAACTGTTAGAAGTTCTGCAAAATACCTGTATAAAAGGGATGGTATCTGTACGTAAGGTAGAGATCCTAGGACAGGGGTCCAGTCGGCAAGGGGGTGATTCTCGCCGGCTGAAGTCACAATAAAGAAGAAACGGTTGATTGAAATTATACGGTGTCTGACTTGACTTAATTCCGCAGTACGTCCCACTAGTGGGTCCGGCTTCCTATCGGCTTTGTCATGCTCAGTGGCAGCACCAACCGATATCATCCGAGATACCTTGGCCCTCAGATCTCTCCCGACATCCAGCAAAACCCCCGCTTGCGTGGCATTAGCTTTAGCAACAGAAGCTACTACCGAGAACTTTGCCCTGCAGATGAAGGCCTCCCACTTCTCCATCGCGTTTTTCTCCTCTAACTTCTGAGTAACTCGGTAAAAGATGGAGGAGAGAGCATTGAATGTGTAGAGCGATCCCAATAGGTGACACCACGCCCTTCACAGCTTCCTCCATCCTCAAGCAATTCCTCTCAGCTGAATCCGCCCCCCCCCCCCCGCCCAGCAGCTTCTCCAGCCTGAAAATGTAGGCAGACAACTTCTCTCCTTCCTCCTGAAATTTGTGCCTAAACTGCACCAGTTCTGCAGTGTCAAAAGCATCATCCAGATTCCAGAGCTTTCAGGCAATTAGCCAACATAGCTGATGGATTTTATGCCTTGAGGAACCTCACTCTATCAGCCTCCAGCCCCTTTAAGCTCTCTACCTGTTGAGTTTTTAAATCATATCTGAGCACTGCCACTCATCCAGTAAATGAGATGTCTGCTCAGCCCGCCTCACGTTCTTCTTCCCCATCGAATGTGGGCTTGACACCAGAGAACACTCCCAGCCTGCAATAATTTGCAGATCTACCTCTGCATTTATCAGCCAGTGATGTAACAGCCGAAACAAGCTCAGAATTTAAGTCAACTGCTGAAGGACTCCATTGACCTTTCACGTTAGACAACTCCTTCCCCTCACTCCGCAGAAACGAGAGCAACTTGGCTTTAAAGTCTTTGCCCTCAGCTACGGGAAACTCGTCTTCCAATTTGGCACCCTCGCCTACACTCCTCTTTTTCCTGAAAGTATGTACGGCCCATGACTCCTGGGACCCCAAAGGTACCAGGCAGAACCACTCCCGTCACATGGTTGCCAGTCTGAACTAAAACAACGTATTGCCCGCTGCTCGGTCAAACTGCCACTCCATGATCGTAACTTTCCCTAACACTAAAACCAAACTTAAAACTCTTATCAGCAATTCATCTGGGCTGCGGATATGCGACTTGCTCAGAACACAGGCATTAGTCATGAGTAATCTCTTTGAAGCACCAATGCTTAATCTCTGCGGCACCCATAATCACACAGTTTAATCACTTTCTGAACAATAGTTTAACACAGGCTTAAACACACACACCACTTAATTAATCCCTAGAGCAATTAAATAGTATATAGCCAATAGAATCCCGGACAAGCCCCCACAATGAAACCCCCTTTTACGGGTGTCTCTGGAGATGCAGCTTGTTAGCCCACTGCTAACAGCGGTAAGAAAACCACTTTTCTCAGGATCCACGTCTAGGGTCGATACAATTTGGGTCTCACCAAACCCGGGAGGCTGGGACATCTCGCCCACCCGAACCCCCATCTGTGTGAATACTGTGTAACTGCTGGTCCCATGCAATTAGCTGTTGGCAAGAAATAACAGATTGTACACTGCATACAATTATAAAGAAAGCATATTTACAAATGGCAACTTTATTGAACAGTTAGTAGGAAAGAGAAAGGAAAAATAATGATAATCCAGTGTGCACACAAGCTGAAGCTCATCTTGAAGCTGTTTCTTAACTCGTGCACTGGACCCACAGTCAGTGTGAAAGCCCTCACCACCTTTGGAATGTCGCTCAAAACCCACAGAAACAACTGTGCTCCCCCACGGGAGGATCGGCCCTTCCTCCTTGGAGCCATTCATCTGCACAGAGCACCTTCTGCAACAGGGACGACCTCCTCAGTCATCCTCCCTCCTGCTTCTCCCAGCAAAATGACCCCAACACACACCAGTGTCCGTCGCAAAAACCTCTCTGTCCAGCGTTCTCTAGAACCTTCTCCCAATTCCACCACAATATCCCCAAGTTGAACAACAAAGCCCCCCCTCTCAGCTCAAACCCAAAGCAGAACGACTGCTGCTACAGAGCTGCTAAAGTAAAATACCTACAGCACAGCAGTAAGACTCTTACCAGGATTCTCTTTTAGTTTACCTGGATGACATACTTGTTGCCAGTGCATCCAAATCCGACTACGTACCTCATCTCCGCACACTTCCTGAGTGCTTAAGCCAATACGGGTTGATTATTAACCCTGCCGAATGGCAGCTTGGATTGTCCCCCATTGACTTTCCTTGGCCATCGCATCTCCACAGAAGATGCAAAAATCCCTCCCACCGCCACACGCTTCTAAAACACTAGAGACTGGGCTGGAATTAAGGAGATTGAGAGGGGATCTGATTGCAACATATAAGATTATTAAGGGATTGGGCAAGATAGAGGCAGGAAATATGTTCCAGATGCTGGGAGAGTCCAGTACCAGAGGGCATGGTTTGAGAATAAGGGGTTGGTCATTTAGGACAGAATTAAGGAAAAACTTCTTCTCCCAGAGAGTTGTGGGGGTCTGGAATGCCCCCCCCCCACATCCGGGGAGAAGCGGAGCATTTTGTCGGAGTTGCCTGCGCTTAGAGACACTTACGGGAACTCAAGCTGAAGGAAATGATTGAAATTCACCCAGATGCACTCAGCGTTGGTAGAAGCAGAATGCCTGAGGAATAGGTGGGACAGGGGGTGCGGGAAGGCACCGGGAGCAGCAGCAATGGAGAGAGGTATCGCTTCTGTAATGTGGGAAGTGAGGCTGCATCCGGGGTGAGGAGACAGCCACTGGCAGCGGTTCAGAGAGTTGATGAGACAGCCATGGCTTCTGCAGAACGTAAACACTGAGCGTATGAGGAGGAAGCATTAAGAAGAGGGACGCCTCACGTCTTAATAAGCTGGTAAGGAAGGCGGGCTCTGTCGTGGGCAAAATACTGGAGAGTTTAACATCGGTAGCTGAGCGAAGGGCGCTGAGTAGGCTACGGTCAATTATGGATAACTCTGAACATCCTCTACATAGCACCATCCAGAGACAGAGAAGCAGTTTCAGCGACAGGTTACTATCGATGCAATGCTCCTCAGACAGGATGAAGAGGTCAATACTCCCCAATGCCATTAGGCTTTACAATTCTACCGCCAGGACTTAAGAACTTTTTGAAAGCTATTATTAATGCTTTTTGAGACGGTGATTTAGATGCATATCATATTTTTTTTACTGAGTTAAGTATTGTATGTAATTAGTTTTGCTACAACAAGTGTATGGGACATTGGAAAAAAGTTGAATTTCCCCATGGGGATGAATAAAGTATCTATCTATCTATCTATTCAGGGAGGGACGACCCAGTCTTCCTGAAAATGCTCAACCCTCCAGGAAGATCCAGATTTGGGGGTAGCAGTGGGATCGACCCACTCCACAATGGTATCGTGGGTTGGACCAGAGGAGGGGGAATTGAAGTCAGGAAGCAGCTGTAGTGGATGCAGCAGACGACTTACTTTGTGTGTCAGCAACCAGGGCATCGAGTGAGGGTCTGCTGGGGTGGAACTGGGAGCGTAAAGGAGGTGATTTGTTACAGCTCCAGTTTCTCAGGCCATGGTCGGAACCAGTGCCTGAAAGGAGAGGGCGGTGTGAAAACCACTCAAAGCAGCACCCTCTCTTTCTGATTTGACTGCTGACCAGGTTACAGAGCAAGTGAGGCAGCAGCCTCTATTGTCAGAGCTGGTCGTCCGCAGATGTACACGAGAGGTTTATGGGGGGGGCGGGGGCAGCAATGTGAAATGCTAGGGACATGGAATTGTCAGTATCGATTACAGATCTACCCTTGCCCGTGACTGGAGAGGTGATTTACAGTACCAGTGCGGCAGGTGAAACAATGAGGCAGAGAGAATCAGCTCCAGGCACTTGAGACTGAGGGAGTGCAGCTTCCTGTAGAGTGTTGGGTGTGTCCAAACAATGAAGGTACTATGGTGGGGATAGACACACCGAGTAAGGCAGGTGCGATCACAGACTCAGGAAAAGGAGAAATAACACGGAGAAGACATGGACAGTGAACATGTGTGACCTGCAAAGCCGCTAACATGGCCCGGGGGGAGACAGGGTGGTGTGTGGGAAACGTGTCAGATCGCCCTGAGGGGAGGGGCCGAGCACAGTCGGGAAGTAGTGCAGCTTCCTGAGCAGGGAGCAGTGATGAAAGGCTCACCAGAAAGGGGATAGGTCGGAGCAGGGAGGGAACGAGTGGGCAGACATCAGCGTGAGGAGGGCAGCGGAAGAACGAGAAGCAACAGAAATTACAGACGTACGGGAAGAGACTACAAATATCATTTCAGTAAGATTACACGGAGATGTGAGGGACCACTGTGACCAGGGTAACTCGGTGAGGGATCGAGTAAACAGTGGATGAGGGACAGCCAGGGGGAGAGAGGACAGCCCGACGACCAGGCCGTGATAAGGGAGCCGGCTGAAAAGACAGGTTTCACTCACAGGTGGACACAAGCACAGCGAGTGCTCCAGACAGACGGCGCCCGCGTTGCCGTACGGTGCCGGCGAGGCGGCCAGTGGAAACCATACAAATCACCTTCCTGTCGTCCTCACAGACAGGGCAGGTGATCAAGTGTCTCCCGGAACCGGGTCTTCGCAGGAGACCGGCCGGCTGCACCAGACCGGGCCACACCTGCTGGAAACAGGCCCACAGCCGACGCACAGGCAGAGGATGCCGAGAGCGCACGGCAGGAAGCATGTTAAAGTGTAACGGTAATGGTACTCTGTAATGACGGCCGGTTAGTGAGGGCAGATGATCAGGTGTACGGCTTAGATACTGGGGGCAGTAGAAGGGAAGGGATGTGAGTTATGGTAGAAACATGAAATTCCACGTGGCAGACTGAGAAAGAGAAGAGGTTACACACGGCTTCTGAAGCCGGTCACCCCAGCCTGAATGGGGGGTGAATACTAGTGAGCTGGTCCCTTCAGCACTTGGGCCAGCAGTGGACCGGACTGTCCGAAAGGGGGTGCCACCGGGGAGAGGTCCGTGCAGTCATTCAAATAGAGACCACCCCAACTCCTCCCGTACATCGATGAGCGGGTCTGAGAGACCAGCTGTCAAGACTTTGATACCGAGTCTGAAGAGCTGGATAGATTTACCTGGCTGGGGCCCCCGACCAGAGAGTAATCTCTGCTGAGTTTTAGCGCTCAGAGAACAGAGGGGTGAAGGTAAACATGATTAACCCACAACCGGCCAACGGGGAAGCAGGCAACAGGCTGCATTTTAAAGGGAGTTGTTCCAGAAATGTGACCAATCTCTGCTTACAGTCTCGTAGGTAGCCGTGACAACGTAGATGTGGATGCACATGGGGATATGACAGGTAATTGGGGAAGGGGGTTTGAAGGAGGCATTTTGTCTCCTTTGAGTTTATTTTCGTCCAGGAGGGCCAAGAGAAGGGACTGTTAGGGGTATTCTGGACTTATGCAATATAGCAAATATTAATTTCAACCGCAACCAGACCTCAGATCTGCATATGGATTGTAGGTTGAGTTTAGAATGCAGCTCAGAACAACGGTCTTCCTCAAACTGCATTTTTGTGTGAATCGCAGACCAGGAAACACCCAATTGACTGACATGTCTGCCGATGCACGATTACGACTCAGCAACCACAGTAACTTCAGGTGTGTTGGTGGGAAGATCAAGCATTTGAAAAATTACACGCAACTCTAAAAGAAGCATTGTGAGGGCATTGTAACCATAGAAATTGTCCCGCTACCTTTGTAGTTCAACATAAAAATGTGTTGCAACTCTCTCTCCCTCCCTCAGATTTAATTGTGGACTTTGAAGTCCTTTTGGTTTGTACTGAGTGAAATAGTCTGGAAGGCTCGGGGGACAGTGAGGATTGAAGTGGCCTTGCGAAGACCTAGTACAGGCTTGATGGTTTGTTTGCTCTCCTCCTGTGCTGTAACAATTCCATCCACGTGCTACTGGAAAGGTCAGCATTTATCACCATCCCCAGTCCAGCACTGGACAGGCCATTCAGCCCATCTTCTCTTTTGTATCAACGTTCAAAGTAAATTTATTATCAAAGTACATATGTCACACCATGTACTACCCCGAGATTCAGTTCCTTACGGAAATTCACAGTAGGTACACAGAAACACAATAGAATCAATGAAAGAAACACACACAAGCTGGAGAAACAACCAGTGTGCAAAAGACAACAAACAAATACAAAAGGAAATAGACCATAAGACCATAAGATCTCGGAGCAGGCCATTCAGCCCATCGAGTCTGCTCCACCATTCATTCGTGGGCTGATCCAATTCTTCCAGTCATCCCCACTCCCCTGCCTTCTCCCCATAACCTTTGATGCTGTGGCTAATCAAAAACCTATCTATCTCTGCCTTAAATGCACCCAATGACTTGGCCTTCACAGCCGCTCGTGGTAACAAATTCCACAGATTTACCACTCCCTGACTAAAGTAATTTCTCTGCACCTCAGTTCTAAATGGACATCCTTCAATCCTGAAGTTGTGCCCTCTTGTCCTACAATCCCCCACCATGGGAAATAACTTTGCCATATCTAATCCGTTCAGGCCTTTTAGCATTCTGAGTGTTTCTAAACAATAAATAAGGAACACATTGAGAACACAAGATGAAGAGTCCATGGGTTGTGGAAAAGTTCAGTGAAGCTGAGTGATGTCATTCCCTCTGGTTTAAGATGGTTGAGGGGTAATTACTGTTCCTGAATCTGGTGAGTGAGCCCTGAGGCTCCTGTACCCCCGTTCCTGACGGTTGAGGGGTAATAACTGTTTCCAAGAACAGCTGAGTTCGAAGAATCGAGTACAGTACTTGAAACATGCAATAATTAAGTGGCACTTCAGAGGAAAGAGAGTAATCATGCTGACAGAACAAGCTAAAAATGGGCCAGAGGAAGGTTGTGGCGGAACCACACTGCTGTAGACCAACATAGACATACTTGCTGTGTTGTATGAATTGAGAAATTTAGTTGAAACTGTCCAGTGACTAGCAAGTACAAGGACTAAACTGTCAGACTCTGGTTTTAACTCTTTGTTCTAGCACAATAAATGGCTTGGCACAGCAATGAGATCACATTGTGATTGATTTATATTGCTCTGTTGGACTTTGTATACTATCAACTAAACCACTTTTTATCCAGGTTGCTCATACAAGTGAAGTTTATTAACCTCTCATTACAGCTCGCACTAAAACAACACAAAGTGCTGGAGGAACTCGGCAGATCGGGCAGCATCTATGGAAATGAACATAAGCAGTCAACATTTCAGGCCGAGACCCTTCATCAGGACTGGATAGGAAGGGGCAGAAGATGCCAGAATAAAAAGGTGTGGGGGAGGGGAATGAGGACAAGCTGGAAGGTGATAAGGTGAAGGCCAGGGGTGTAGGAAAGGTAAAGGGCTGGAGAAGAAGGAATCTGACAGGAGAGGAGAGTGGATCACGTGAGAAAGGAAAGGAGTGGTGATGGGCAGGTGAGGAGAAAAGGTAAGAGGCCAGAATGGGGAATAGAAGAGGGGAGCGGAGAGGGGGGGAAAATATTACCAGAACTTGGAGAAATCGATGCTTATGTCATTAGATTGGAGGCTCCTTCACTACTGGGCTCTTCACTCACCCCATCACTGAACTGTTCCCACAACCTATGGACTCACTCTCAAGGACTCTTCATCTCATGTTCTGGATTTTTAATGCTTTTTTCCCTGTTCTGAATTTACACAGTTTGTTGCCTTTTGCACGTCGCTTGTTTGTCCCTCTTGCTGGGTAAGGTCTTCCTTTAATTCTATTTTTTTTGTATTTACTATGAATGGCCACAAGATGAATTTCAGGGTTGTATATGGTGACATACACATACGTTGAACATTGAATGTTGAAAAGCTTAGATAGAATGGACATGGAGAGGATATTTCCTAGAGTGGGGGAGTCTAGGACCAGAGGGCACAGCCCCAGAATAGAGAGGCATCCATTTAGAACAGAAATGAGGAGGAATTTCTTTGACGAGGGGTGGTGAATCTGTGGTTTCACGGATAGGTTGATAGGTTCTTGATAAAGATCAACTTCATTCACCGCATTTGAGGAACTTGCTGTGGTATGCCATGCAACAAAAAACTATACTGGGCAATGGATTATATAAATATAAGGTTAAGTTTAGAAGTAAGGGTGTAAAAAGTCAATGGGGTGCCATAATAACATGGCTTTAGCACGACACTATTATAGCTTGGGGTGTCGGAGTTCAAAGTTCAATTCCAGCATCCTCTTATAAGCAGTTTGTACATCCTCCCCATGAACACGAGCCTCCTCTGGTTGGCTGGATGGATGTAAGTACGTTATAGGGAGAGGCCAGGAGAATGGGGTTGGGGGGGAAGAAAGCAAATCAGTCATTATCAAATGGAGGAGAGATTCGATGGGCCGAATGTCCTCGTTCTGCTCCAAATGTTTCAATTAGAATATGCAGGAATGCAAGAAGCTACAAAGGGTACTGGGCGCTGCCTGATACATCACTGCCCACCATTGATAGTATCCCCAGGTACATTTCCTGAAGGGTCTCAGCTTGAAATGTCGACCATTTATTCCTCTCCACAGATGCTGCCTGACCTGCTGAGTCCCTCCAGCGTTTTGTGTGTGTTGCTCTCCAGAAGATGCTTCCTCAAGAAGGCAACATCCATCAAAGGTCCTCAGCCCAGGCCTGTGACTACCATCGGGCAGGAGGTACAGAAGCCTGAATTTGCACACCAGCAGGTTCAGGAACAGTCATCAGGCTCCTGAACCAGTGTGGATAACTTCACTCAACACCACTCTGAACTAATTCTACAACCTGCAGACTCACTTTCAGGGGCTCTTTACAGCTCATTCTCAGTATTATTTTTTATTTGCACAGATTGTCTTCTTTTGCACATTTGTTGTTTGTCCGTCTTAATGTATTTTTTAATATCAATTCTATAGTATTTCTTCCCCCCCCCCAATAAATCTGTAAATGCCGGCAAGAAAATGAATCTCCAGGTGGTTTGTTGGCAACATGCAGATACTCTTTGATAGCAAATGTTTCTTTGAGCTTTATTCGATACCCTGTTCAGTGGTAAACTCCAGCCTGTACTCGCTGGAGTTTAGAAGAACGTGGGAGCAATCTCATTGAAACCTGTTGAATATTGAAGTGCCTGGACAGAGTGGATGGGGGGGTCTAGGATCAGAGTACTCAGCCTCAGAACAGAAAAATGTCCCTGTAGATGTTTCCTATTGTGGAGGAGTCCACAACGTCAGAATAGACATTCCCTTTCGAACAGAGATGAGGAAAGTGGTGAATCTGCAGAATTCATTGCCACAGATGGCTGTGGTGGCCACATGTCACCGAGGATATTTAAATCAGAGGCTGATAGGTTTTTGATTAGCAAGGGTGTCAAAGGTTACAGGGAGAAGGCCGGAGATCAGCCATGGAGCAGGCTTGACAGACCGGTGCTTAGTCATAGAATAACTGAGCACTTCCCTGCAGACTATAGTCTTGGAATAAATGTGGAAGAGCCAGTTTCCAATGCACATATCACACATCGAGGCCTCAAGGGAAAGATTCAGATTTGTATAATAGAAAAGCAAAATGCAAATATTACAAAGAGCCAGCCTTTTGATTAACACTATCATTTACAATTTGATTAATTGCTGAAATCTTTTTTTTTTGAATGAATTGATTTACAAGTAATTTTAAAAATTAACACCGGCCACAGATGTGGGTTACAGAACACTTCCTGCTTTTCATTCGAATATATCTGCATGCTAAAGTTCAAAGTGAATGTAAATACCTTCAGGAAAATGATCTTAGTGTGTGGTAAGACATTGCGCCTACCATACACCTTGAGATATACAACCTTGAAATTCATTTTCTTGAAGGCATTTACTGAAAAAAGAAATACAATTTTTTTTTAAACACACAATCAAATCAATAAAAGGTCACATACAACAGGACGAACAACCAACCAGGATGCAGGAGACAACAAACGGTGCAAATACGAAAAGAAAAGATTCAAAATGATAAATAAATAGGCACTAAATATTGAGAACATGTGATGAAGATTCCTTGAAAGTGAGTCCACAGGTTGTGGGAACAGTTCAGTGATGGGGTGAGTGAAGTTTTCCCCCTTTAGTTCAGGAGACTGACGGTTGAGGGGTAATAACTGTTCCTGAACCTGGTGGTGTGTGTCCTGAGGCTCCTGTGACCCCTGTCCAATGGCCACAGCATGAAGACAGCATGGCCTGATAGTGGAATTTTGCAACATACTGAGGTGGAAGTCAAAACATTTTCCTCAACTTTAGTTGACACTATAGAAGAGGTCAAAGACAGGGAGGAGAGGCTGAGAATGGGAAGGGATGGATATTGAATAAAAGGCACTTGTTTACTCTTGTGGACTAAGGAGGAGTTTAGAAAGAGCTGACCCAGTCTGTGATGAATCCTCCGGTCAGTGGTAACCGAGTCCAGTACGCTGGATGAGGAGTAACTGGGTCCTTCACAGCTTCCAGCCCTCTAGTCTCCTAGCCCCGGTGAGCTACCATCACTACCATCTCCTGCCCAAACTCGCGTGCCAGTTAGCATAACGTTATTAAAGCACCAGTGGCCCGGCTTCAGTTCCTGCTGATGTCCATAAGGAGTTTGCACATTCTCCCTGTGACGGCGTGGGTTTCCTCCCACATTCCAGAAACATGCGGGTTAGCAGGTTAATTGGTCACATGGGTGCATTCTATTGGGCTAGTGGGGCCTGTAACTGTGCTGTTTCTCTAAATAAATACAGACACACACCACAAGCAAGACTGCCCTGAAAGCCACACTGTTCTTGCCCCTCTAAACACATTTCTTCCCAGCTTGACTCCATCCTCTCCCCCCCCCCCACTTACACCCACGACACCTCTCATGCCTTCTACCAACCTGACTGTACCGTGGGCTCTTTGCCAAGCCCATCCTGTCTGTTTACACCTCCGTCCCGCAGCAGAATGGTCTGAGGGCTCTCTGCGGCAGCAGCCCAGCCAGTTCCCCTTCACCTTGTTCTGACATCGCGAGAGCTTCGCCCATGACCACGGCGTAGCTCCAGGCACCCGCGTGGGCCCGCAGTACCCGGCATAGATCTAGCCAGCCACCAGCACCCTTTACTCCACCAAAGCGCAGGCAAGTGCCCGCTTGTCATCCTCATTGAGAGGTCAGTGGAGGAAAGGATAGTGAGGTCAGCTGAGTAGATCATCGGGGTCTCTCTTTCCGCCATTACAGACATTTGACCTACACGCTGCATCCACAAAGCAAACAGCATTATGAAGGACCCCATGCACCCCTCATACAATCTCTTCTCTCTCCTGCCGTCTGGGAAAAGGCACTGAAGCATTCGGGCTCTCATAACCAGACTATGTAACAGTTTCTTCCCCCAAGCTATCAGACTCCTCAATACCCAGAGCCTGGACTGACACCTTACTGCCCTATTGTCCTGTTTATTATTTATTGTAATGCCTGCACTGTTTTGTGCACTTTATGCAGTCCCGGGTAGGTCTGTAGCTTTCTCTGTGTTTTTTTTTCGTAGTTCAGTCTAGTTTTGCACTGTGTCATGTAACTCCATGGTCCTGAAAAACATTGTCTCATTTTTACTGTGTACTGTATCAGCGGTTATGGTCGAAATGACAATAAAAGTGACTTGACTTGACTTGAAATAGTTTCACGTTCCACAAGACATAGGAGCAGAATTAGGCCACTCAGCCCATCAAGTTTGCTCCGCTATTCCATCATGACTAGATGGGCCAAAGGGCTTATTTCTCACTGTAGTGGCTATGACTATGTTAAACTTCGCCTCATCCCACTGACTCCAATGCCTGTCCTTCCTCACATTCCGACTACACGTTGCATTTGCTCGTATACTAACCACCCCAAACTCAGCCCCATCCCTCTGGTCCCCATCCCCCTGCCAACTTAGTTTAAATCCTCTCCAACAGCTCTGGCAAACCTGTGTGCAAGGATGTTGGTCCCCCTCAGGTCCGGGTGTAACAGATCATACATTCCCCAGGAGAGATCCCAGTGATCCCAAAATGTTCCTAGCTGTCAACATCTCTGAAGATCTTTCCTGGCCCCAACATATTGATGCAGTTACGAAGAGCATGCCAGTGGCTATACAGTCGGTGCACGGTAATCCAACTTCAATTTACTGTTTACAATTTACATTAACCTCAGAAGACTAGTTCATTTGAATTGATAGGTGCTATATTCACAAACCTCTCTGCCATTTACAGATCAGAAATCTGTAAATATGGGATCAGAAATATCCGCAGAAAGTTGTAAACTCAGTCAGCTCCATCATGGGTACTGCCCCCACCCCTCAGTATCGAAGGCAGCTCATTCCACCGAGATGCAACACTGAGCGTCATAGGAAGTCATTCCTACCTGTGGCCATCAAACTTTACAACTCCTCCCTCGGAGTGTCAGACACCCTGAGCCAATAGGCTGGTCCTGGACTTATTTCCGTTTGGCATAATTTACTTAGTATTATTTAATTATTTATGGTTTATATTGCTATATTTCTACACTATTCTTGGTTGGTGCGACTGTTACGAAACCCAGTTTCCCTCAGGATCAATAAAGCCTGTCTGTCTGTCAGAAGGCGATGCCTCAGGAAGATGGCATCCAGCAGGAAGCACCCTCACCAGCCGGGACTGGTCCACCTCTCATCACTGTCATCAGGAGCCGGAAGACACACACTCAACCACTCAGGAACAGCTTCTTCCTCTTTGCCATCTGATTTCTGAACGGACATTGAACCCATGAACACTACCTCACTGTTTTACATACTTCTCATAGTAACTTATAGGAAGTTTTAATGTTATTGCAATCCAAACAACACATGTCATGACACACGTCAGCGGTAACAAACCGGTTCTGATTCTGCAAGCATTCCTTTCCATTGTCCCCATTCTGCCATCTGCATTGTACCGGTTTCATTTTTCAATCTTTTTTACTGATTTCCAAATAAAGAATATACAAATCAGAAGAGGAGTTTAACAAGTAGATAATATAAAAGACAGAAAGTATATAATATCAAAATCAAGTAAGTAAAATATTATGCTGTTATATATACAATGGTAAAAAAACTACAACTCTTCATAACAATCATAAAAAAAGATTGGAAATTTTATTGATAAGGAAAAAAAACCCCACTAATTAAACTGAAACAAAAACAAGAAAAAAAGGAAAGAAAAAGAAAGATTGGGCAGTCCAATTGAGGATAAAATTAGAAAAAACAGAGAGAGAGAAAAAAAACCACATCCTTCCAGTCATCTCCGAACCTTCACGGATAAGGATTTTCCCCAAAGGGAATGAATGAATAAATAGATAGATAGATAGATAAATAAATAAAAATTAAATCATGTGAAAATATTGAATAAAAAGTCGCCAAACTTGTTCAAAATTAAAGGATGTATCAAATGTCCGGCTTCTAATTTTCTCCAAGCTTAGACATGACATAATGGAGGAGAGCCAATAGGAAACAGTAGGTGGGTTAGATTCTTTCCAGTGTAGCAAAATAGCTCTCCTAGCCAGTAAAGTTGAAAAAGCTATCACCACACTTTGCTTGCTTCCTCTGGAATAATCCCAAAAATTGCTGTTAAGTGGATTAGGTTGAACATCCATATCTATAACTTTTAGATAATATTTCAAACACATCCCTCCAAAAATTATTTAAACTTACACATGACCAAAACATATGAGTTAAAGTAGCCATTTCTGCGTTACATCTGTCACAAATAGGGCTTATATTCGGAAAAATATGCGCCAATTTATCTTTGGACATATGGGCCCTATGTACGATCTTAAACTGAATTAAGATATGGTGTGCGCAGATAGATGAATTATTGACTAAATGATAAATTTTACTCCATTGATTATCTGAAAGTGAATGTTGAAGTTCTACTTCCCAGTTACGTTAAACCCTATCATTAGGCGACATGCAAGCATTCATTATCTGTTTATAAATTATAGCTATTAATCGTTATTGAAAAGGTTTAAACTGAAAAATAACATAAGCCAAATTTGAAGAGCAGGCCAAGGGGTAATTCGGTAAAAAAATCACATAAGAAATTCCTAACCTGTAAATACCTGAAAAGATGTGTATTAGAGATATCACATTGCATTGTATCTGTTGCAGTGATGAGACTATCCCCACGCCTCCTCTCTTCCTCGGCTCCCTTCTCCCGTTACCAACAAAGCTCGTGACCACATCACACCTGGTTCCTGCACCTCTGCTCACAACCCCATCCACCTCAATATCCACTTTCAAAGAAATTCCACCACCACAACCACAAACAACTTGCACCCCTGTCCCTGCACTCTGACACTTGCCCCCCATCCCTGCCCTCCGACACTCGCTCCTCCATTCTGCCCTCCGACACTTGCCCCCCATCCCTGCCCTCTGACACTCGCCCCCCCATCCCTGCCCTCCGACACTCGCCCCCCCATCCCTGCCCTCCGACACTCGCCCTTGCAGCTGGAGGTGATGGGATCCTTGTGCCTTCACCCTTGCGTTCTGATCCGGGGATACGACCAGGCTCTCCAGGTGCAGTGGCCCTTTGCTCACGCTTGCTGCAGTCCGGTGCACTGCATTCAGTTGTCACAGTGCAGTGTCCTCCACTATGGGGAAACCAGATGCAGACTGAGTGGCTGTGTTGTTTAGAACCGTGTTCAGTCCACAGGGTGACCCTGAGCTTGCCACTTTATATCTCCGATCTATCAGTCCTCCATTACAATGAAGCCCATAGGACCATGAGGCCATTCCGCCCCTCGAGTCTGCCCTGCCATTCCACCATGGTGGATTTATTGGGTACTACACATGGCAAATGTCAGTACTAATAAAGCTGATTATAATTCCTCACATTTCCTTTTAAACACATTCATTGCATCTCCTTCCTCTAGCACCCCTGGTAATGCATTCCATTCTCTGTAATAAGAACATGCCCACAGCATCATTAAGACCAGAAGGCACGGAAGCGGAAATGGTGGCTGGCCGAGGCCGTGTGGCTGTGGTTTCATACTTTTCCTACTTCTTCACGATGGACTGAACTGAGCTCTGAGGTAGACTCAGTGCCTTTGAAATTGTCCTGTACCCTTCCCCAGATTTGTGCTTCTCTACCATTTCCCTGAAAGCTCTTTTGTCTTCATTCTGGTTTGGTCTGTTGAAAATCTACCGTACTGCCGGGCCTTAGAGAGAGAGTATTTATTCTCGTGTAGTAAATGCAAACAGGTGATCCTCCGATTTTCTACTTCAATGAATTGGTTGATTTGGTAAGGTAATAAATATATGCACCTGAGGAAGGTTAACGTAGTAAATACAAAGTGGATGAATAAATATTTAACCTTGCAATTTTGGTTTTTAATTTTTTCTAAATTGTTGACAAGGTTTTTGGATTTTTTTTATTTGCAATGATGCATAATGTTTTGTAAATTAGCTCAGAAGTCCTACTTCAATATATTTTAAATTTCTAAAAGGAGACAGTAAAGCGACTGTGGGGATTGAATACTACTTTTAAGGAACTTTGATAACAAATCTGATTCGAATTTGTCAAGTCACTCTGCCTCTTCCCACAGAGGCTGGGTTCTCTGCAGATGCCAGAAATTCAAGCAACACACACAAAATGCTGGAGGACAAACACGAGCAAACGTGCAGATGCCGGAAATTCAAGCAACACACACAAAATGCTGGAGGAACTCAGCAGGCCATGAGCCCAGCGGCACCCCGCTTCTCGGCATTGGCCATTTTGGGTATCAGTGTTAAAAAGGTTGGGAACCTCAAAGGAGTCGACAAGTCGGTCGGAGATCCTTCTGCGGGACTCCGCCCGAAGCGTTGACTGTTCACTCACTTCCAGAGAGGCCTCCGGCGCTTCGAGAGCGTGTCACTCGGGCAGAAGCCAGGATGAGAGGAGGGGAAGCGACTACAAGCCGCTCGCTGAGACCATGTGGGTGGGTGGGTGGGTTGAAGCAGGAAGCTGGGAGGCGATTGGTCTGTTTTTGTTTTGAGTTTTCAGCACACACACACACAGATTATATACATTTAAAAAAGTTGCCCCGCAGAACGAAGTTTCAGAACCCGCTACCACGGCTGACAACCGCTGAACGCGCATCTGTATTTTGTGCCCGAAATTCCCCGTTGAGCCCCTGCCCCGGACCCACACTCTATTGGAGCCTGTAGTCGGACGAAATATTACCGTCGGCTGCTCCGTGACGGCTGTAAGATCTCAGAACCACACTCTGGGGTGGGTTTCCCCCGCGTCCCAACAGCCTAATAAACCATGCTGCGGCTCGGCGTCTCAGAACCCGTACCTTCTCCTGCAGGCATTGATTCAGCTCGGCCACCTTGACCTCCAGCTCCCCGCTGGCTTTCAGCAACTTGGCGTCGATTTCACTGATGATGTGATTCTTGTCGTTCAGGCTCAGGGTGAGCCCGTTGGCTTGCTTCTGCAGCGCGTTCTTCGCCGCCCTCAGCTGCTCGCTCGCCTCCCTCGCCTGGGCGCTCTCCAGCCGCAGGACGTTGCTCTCCGACATCACGCTCCACAGGTACAGCGACAGGGCGCCCAGCAGGACCACCAGCCCGGCCACCAGCACAGCGGGGCTCTTGGCTGCCATGCTCGCCCGGGGGAGGTTGGAAGGAACTGCCGGCGCTGCCCGGCTCCACGCAGCGCGACTTCCTCTGCGCTCGGCGTTCGCACACAACCACGGGCGATCCACGCCGCTGTCCAACCTGCTCGGCAGCTTTCGGGACTGGAAAGCTGCCTCGCAGGCTGGGTGTGGCTTGCAAGAAGAATTTATTGGATCGCCGACACACTATCTGCTTTATCTGTTTGTCCTGTAAAGGGAGCCGAATTAATGCCAGAACGTGGGAAGGAGTGCAGGATTTCAACCTGCTGGGTCTGTTCAAACGGAGCAGGAGGATTGCCGCTTTAAAAGACAACGTCTGATGTTTATTTTTCTGTTTTATTCATTTAGAGACACCGCGTCCTTCCGGCCGGCCCAACGAGCCTCACCGCCCAGCAAATCCCGATTTAACCCCTAGCCCAACCACGGGAGAATTCACAAATGCGGATTAACCTACTAGCCCGAGCCTTAGAGATGACATCGGAATTGAACTACGAACTCTGACCCTGCGAGCTGCAATGACCTTAGCTCTCAACAACCCCACGCCCCTGTCGTGAGAGGTGGAGCCGGCCAACGGGGCTCTGGTGAAGCTGTTTAGGGCAATCCCCTGTACAGTGGACACAACGGATTACAGAGGTCATCGGCAGCCTACGCTCCACCACGGGCCCCTGAAGAAGAGCCGTGATCTTAACTTCACATCGCTGTCTGTCTGTAATGGCCTTTGTGCGTCCTGATGAAGGGTCTCAGCCCAAAACAGCGACTGTTTATTCATCGCCAAAGATGCTGCCCGACCTGCTGAGTTCCTCCAGCATTGTGTGTGTGTGTGTGTGTTGCTCTGGATTTCCAGCATCTGCAGAATCTCGTGTTTACATCTTAGGCATCTGCAGTTTGTGCTCAGATTCTTTTTGACCAGTGTTGGAGGGTTCCAGTCCAGGGAGGTAGTGGAGTCCCACTACCTATTAAGCGCTCCCAATGGTGTGCGCTCAAATAGCCTCTGACAACATGTGGCTGAACTACTAGGACCAGGGGACTTGTTTCTACTGTCAGGTGAAGCGTCAAAGGTCGTTACTGACACCAGTCGCTTCGAGCCCATGGTACTCGTCAGCAGCTCATTCGGAGAAAGCTAACTCTGATCTCAAACCTCCGCTACCTTGCAGCCATACCCACTCATGGGGAAGGGTCCGGGAGGAAACCCCGAGGGGAAGTCTGGAGCTGGAGTCCCTGAGACAGTCTTACGTTGAGTTCAGCACTGACTGGTGACCTGCGACGCTGCTGGTGCCGAACCGAATCGGTCTCCGCCGTTTCTTTGGCTTCATCAGCTGCGTGCCTGTTTCATGGGTAACAGCTAGCCGTGGGGTAGGAATCACACAGAGAGCCACAGCCGACCCCGACCAACGGAGGGTCTCGGCAGCATTGAATACTCAAAGCGGTTTTGCTAGTTGGGATGTAGCGCCATTGTAAAGATGTAATTCTGTCAGTTTGTGTGACTATACTCCAAATGTTAACGAGGTGATCTTAGAAATAGAAACTGTAGTTAATCGTTTATTGTTGCCTTTGTGTTGGAGAAGTATACAATATCATGTTAGGAGAGAGAGATTCTCCAGGATTCGCCCAGTCCTGAAGGGTTGTGAATATTCCCCATTCACAGTTTCCATGCGACCCAGCCTCTGGAACACACACTCTGCATTCGATTGTAAACTGTTACTACGTCAAAGCACTAGCGCGATGAAACAGGTAACATGTAAAACAACTGATTTTCATTCTGCCTCGCTTGGTACCATTTGGGACTCATACAGGGGTGTGAAGACCCGCGCTCCGCCATTCAGGAACCACTTGAATTGAATTGACGATATTTCTTACATCCTTCACATACGTGAGGAGTAAAAATCTTTACGTTACGTCTCCGACTGAATGTGCAATTTGCAAATTATAGTAATTTGTATTAAATAGTCTGTAAAACAGGATATACGACAGAGCAGTCAGTATAGCTTAGAAATACAATTGTATCAGCGTGAATTAATCAGTGGTTAAGAAGGCATATGGTCCATTGGCCTTCATCAACTGTGGGATTGCGTTTAGGAGACATTGCAGCTATATAGGACCCTGGTCAGACCCCACTTGGAGTACTGTGCTCAGTTCTGGTCACCTCACTACAGGAAGGATGTGGAAGCCATAGAAAGGGTACAGAGGAGATTTACAAGGATGTTGCCCAGATTGGGGAGCATGCCTTATGAGAATAGGTTGAGTGAACTCAGCCTTTTCTCCTTGGAGCGACAGAGGATGAGAAGTGATCTGATTGAGGTGTATAAGATGATGAGAGGCTTTTTCCCAGCGCTGAAATGGCTAACATGAGAGGGCACAGTTTTAAGGTACAGAGGAGATGGCAGGATTAAGTTTTTTTACGCAGAGAATGGTGAGCACGTGGAATGGGCTCCTGGTGGAGGCAGTGAGGCAGAAAAGATAGGTTCTTTTCAGAGAGTTTTGGGCAGGTACATGGAGCTCAGAAAAATAGAGGGCTATGGGTAACCCTAGGTAATTTCTAAAGTTAGTGCATGTTCGGTACAGCATTGTGGGCCAAAGGGCCTGTATTGTGCTGTAGATTTTTTATGTTTCTGACACTGTACCAACTCTTTCTAATTTCAAAAAAACTCACACAAAATGCTGGAGGATCTCAGCAGGTCAGGCAGCATCAATGGAAATGAATAAACATTGAAGTTTTGGGCGAAGACCTTTATTAATTTTGCATGGTTCTCTTTGAATAGCTGCGGTGATCATATTGGTCCAGCAGGTTTGACAAGATTTGACAAGGCACCATCAGGACAGCCAGTGGAAAGGCAGAGTCTCCAAGTTCAGCAAGTCAGTGATTCTGAGCAATGTTTCGACACTTTACTCTCAACCGGTGTGGAGCAGGAGAAGCATAAAGGCCCCAGACTGGAAGAAGTCAAAGAATTACAGGCAGAACCTGTTGGGGAAATAAACAGTCAACGTTTCAGGCCGAGATCCTTTATCAGGACCTCGTTCGAGAATCATCGTGACTTCATTCAAGAGACCCTGATGAGGGCCAAGACTCCTCATTATGACTTCAGGGTGAACAGTCCTCTCCTCAATGACTATCACCCAGTGGTACTACCATACTTTTAAGAGGCTGGTTATGGCTAGAATTAGCTCCTGCTTCAGAGAGACAATGAAATTGGCTACCACCACAACAGGTCTACAACAGACACAATCACACTGGCTCTCCACTCAGCTTTGGAGAACCTAGTCTACCATAAGGGTAGAGATACGTTCCTTTCAAAGGAGGTGTAAGGCGCTCCTTCCCTCCACTAGCCTGCAGCTCACCCTTGGGCGAGGTGTAGCACCTGCTTAGTTTCTCTGATCAGGGCCATGGGTGCAGGTATGAGCAGCTGGTGCATACCACAAGTCCTGGTTATGTAACCGCTGATGTCGGACAATCTTTGAAGAGTATGATAATGGCTGGGGTCACCCGTCTTGTAAAGACACTGCCCCGAAGCAGGCAATGACAAACCATTTCTGTAGGAAAATTTGCCAAGGACAATCATGGTCAAGACCATAATCGCCCATGTCATATGACACAACACATAATGATGATGTCATATGACATGACTTGTACGATGATGTCATGCAACACAACGCATAATGATGGTGTCATATGGCACAACATGTGATTATGACATTGTACGACATGGCACATAATGAATGAAGTCCACTGTAAGACGTACAGTATGTCAGGCCACTGTTTATTGATTACAGTTCAGCAGTCAACACCATCATTACTAACAACGCAGTTTTAAACTCCGTACCTCTCACTTTCTCACAGGCATTCGTAGTAGGTACAAAGAAGCACAACAGAACCAATTAAAAATCCTCAAATGACAAAGGCAGACACATAACTAGTGTATGAAACTGTGCAAATACAAAAAGAAAATTAATAATAATTGATCGACCGCCTGGCTCAGCATTGGGGATCTCATACCAGAACCAGAAACAAAGGATTTCCTTGTGGCAATACAGAGACAGGTGGCTAAAGTAAAAAAAAATCAGAAACATTACAGCTTGTGGTATTGGAGTTGTGAGTTCAATCCCTGCGTCCTCTGTATGGAGTCAGAATTGGAAACGGGTTTAATATCAGCGGCGTATGTCTTTAAAGATGGAGTTTGTATGTCCTCCCTGTGGAATGGGGGGAGGGGGAGGTTTCCTCTCACAGTCCAAAGATGCACCTACTAGGCTAATTGGTCATTGTAAATTGTCCTGTGAGTAGGTTAGCATTGAATCGGTGGGTTGCTGGGTGGTGTAGCTCGAAGGGCCTGTTCCACTCTGTATTTTAATAAATAAATCCTGATTGCCACCAACAAAGGGCGGAATGGCCTGTTCCTGTGCAATATTCAATAAACATATTAACACGTACCCAGGTGGAAAAGACAGGAGGAGGAAGAATGGGGGAGAGAGACGGCATTAAATTTCTCATAGAAACATAGAAAATAGGTGCAGGAGTAGGCCATTCGGCCCCTCATGTTCCCTCCGCATCCAAATTAGCTTTACCGCTAATTTACAGCAGTTTGTAGAGACTCTGCTGATGTCCAAATATAAAAATTAATTTATGCACACCAGAAATGTGCCACGACTAGATAATTTGCTTTTAAAGATTAGCTTTACATCTCACATATACAGTACTGTGCAAAAGTCTTAGACATATACAGTACCTATAAAAAGTAATCTCCCCACCCCCAGAAGTTCTCATGTTTTATTTATTTTAAAACATTGAATCACAGTGGATTTCATTTGCCTTTTTTTTTGACTGATCAACAGAAAAAGACTCTCATGTCAAAGTGAAAGCAGATCTCTACAAAGTGATCTAAATTAATTTCAAATATAAAACATAAAATACTTGTAGAAGTTTTCACCCCATTTAATATGACAAACCAAATCATCACTGGTGCAGCCAATTGGTTTTAGAAGTCATATAATTAGTTAAATGGAGATCACCAATCAAGGTGTTTCAATTGATTGTAGTAAAAACACACCGGTATCTGGAAGGTCCAACTGCTGGTGAGTCAGTATCCCGGCAAAACTACACCATGAAGACTAAAGAACACTTCAAGCAACTTTTTGAGAAGGTTATTGAAAAGCTCAAGTCAGGAGATGGATAGAAGAACATTTCCAAGTCGCTGACATCCCTTAGAGCACAGTTAAGTCAATCATCAAGAAATGGAAAGAATATGGCTGAGTTGTAAATCTGCCTAGAGCAGGCCGTCCTCAAAACTGAGTGACTGTGCAAGAAGGAGACTAGTGGGGGAGGCCACCAAGAGACCTATGACTACTCTGGAGGAGTTACAAGCTTCAGTGGCCGAGATGGGAGGGACTGCGTACACAACAACTGTTGCCCGGGTGCTTCACCAGTCGCAGGTTTATGGGAGAGTGGCAAAGAGAAAGCCACTGTTGAAAAAAACTCAGATAAGATCTCAGCTAGATTTTGCCAGAAGGCTTGTGGGAGACTCTGAAGTCAGCTGGAGAGGTTCTATGTTCTGATGAAACCAAAATTGGGCTTTTTGGCCTTCAGACTAAACGATATGTTTGGTGTATGCCAAACACTGCACATCATCAAAAACACACCATCCCTACCGTGAAGCATGGTGGTGGCTGCATCATGCTGTGGGGATGCTTCATTGCAGCAGGTCCTGGAAGGCTTGTGAAGGGAGAGGGTAAAATGAATGCAGCAAAATACAGGGAAATCCTGGAGGAAAACCTGATGCAGTCTGCAAGAGAACTGCAACTTGGGAGAAGATTTGTTTTCCAGCAAGACTGTGACTCCAAACATAAAGTCAAAGCTACACAAGAATAGCTGATAAACAACAAAATTAATGTCCTGGAGTGGCCAAGTCAGAGTCCAGACCTCAATCCAATTGATGAATTTGTGGCTGGACATGCAAAGGGCTGTTCATTCACAATCCCCATGCAATCTGACAGAGCTTGAGCAGTTTTGTAAAGAAGAATGGGGGAAAGTTGCAGTGTCCAGATGTGCACAGCTGACAGACACCTATCCACACAGACTCAAGGCTGTAACTGCTGCCAAAGGTGCATCTACTGAATACCGACTTGCAGGGGGTGAATACTTGTGCAATTATTTTGTATTTTATATTTAAAATTAAATTAGGTCACTTTCACTTTGACACGAAAGAGTCTTTTTCTGTTGATCAGTGTCAAAAAGGCCAAATTAAATCCACTGTGATTCAATGTTGTTAAACAATAAATCATGAAAACTTCCGGGTGGGGGGAGCTGTGAATATTTTTTGTAGGCATTGTATATAGCTAGGGTGACTAAGACTTGTACATCGAAATTTACAGTGAAATGCATTGTTTGCGTCAGCGACTAACAGACTCCAAGGAATGTGCTGGTGGCCAACATGGCAAGCCTGCGACTTACCAACTCTTACTAACCCCTACGCCTTTGGATAATGGGTGGTAGCCAGAGCTCCCGGAGGAAACCCACGCAATTACGGGGAGAAAGTGCTTAGTGACAGTGACGGGAATTGAGCCTCGATTGCTATTGCTGTAAAGCACCACGCTAACCACCAAACATTACTTCCAAACACCTAGAGGTACTTCTCAGCTATTTTATTTAAAAATAATGGTTGTGAAATTCTCCCAACCCTGCAATATTCTGACACCTCCCTCTGCAATATTCACCCCCTCCCTGTAATTATCTCCCTACTCTCCCTCTTCCACTCTCCCTCCCCTTCCCCCTCACTCCCCCCACTCTCACTCTCCCCGCTCTTCCTCCTCACCCTCACCCTCTTTCTCCTCCCCCAACTCTCTCTCCCTAACATTGAACGTAGAACAGTAAACACAAAGTACACTGCCGATGCAGTGGTCCAATCCTCACGTACAAACAAGCTGGATGAACTCAGCAGGTCGGGCAGCATCCGTTGAAATGAGCAGTCAACGTTTCAGGCCAAGACCCTTTGTCAGGACTGAAGAAGGAGGGGGCAGGGGCCCCATAAAGAGGGTGGGGGGAGGGTGGAAAACCAATCAGAGGAAAGATCAAGGGGTGGGGGTGGGGAAGCAGGGAGGGGATAGGCAGGAGAGGTGAAGAAGGAATGTAAGGGGAAAGCACTATGGTTAGTAGAAGAAGGCAGAGTCATGAGAGGTGATAGGCAGCTGGAAGAGGAGGCAGAGTGGAAGTGGGATGGGAGAAGGAAGAGGGAGGGAATTACCGGAAGTTGGAGAATTCGATGTTCATACCAAGGGGCTGGAGACTAACCAGACGGTACATGAGGTGTTGCTCCTCCAACCCGAGTTTGGCCTCATCATGGCAGTAGAGGAGGCCATGTATGGACATATCTAGAGGGGAATGAGAGGCAGAGTTGAAGTGGGTGGCAACCGGGAGATCCTGTGGTGGACGGAGTGGAGGTGCTCGATGAAGCGGTCCCCCAATCTGCGTCGGGTCTCGCCGATGTAGAGGAGGCTGCACCGGGAGCACCGGATGCAATAGATGACCCCAACAGACTCACAAGTGAAGTGTTGCCTCACCTGGAAGGACTGTCTGGGGCCCTGAATGGTGGTAAGAGAGGAGGTGTGGGGACAGGTGTAGCACTTACGCTTGCAGGGATAAGTACCAGGTGGGAGTTCTGTCGGGAGGGACGTGTGGACCAGGCAGTCGCGGAGGGAATGATCCCTGCAGAAAGCGGAGAGGGGTAGGGATGGAAAGATGTGCTTGGTGGTGGGGTCCTGTTGAAGGTGGCGGAAGTTGTGGAGGATGACATAATGGATCCGGAGGCTGGTGGGGTGGTAGGTGAGGACAAGGGGAACTCAGTCCCTGTTGTGGTGACGGGAGGATGGGATGAGGGCTGAAGTGCGGGAAATGGAGGAGATGCGGGTGAGGGCATCTTTGATAACGGCAGAAGGGAAACCACGATTCTTAAAGAAAGAGGACATTTGGGATGTCCTGGAACGGAAAGCCTCATCCTGGGAGCAGATGAGGCGGAGACGGAGGAACTGGGAACAGGGAATAGCATTTTTACATTTGGCAGGGTGGGAAGAGGTGTAGCCAAGGTAGTTATGGGAGTCAGTGGGTTTATAGAAGATGTCAATAGACAGTCTGTCTCCATAGATGAAGACCGAGAGATCGAGAAAGGGGAGAGAAGTGTCCGAGATGGACCAAGTGAATTTGAGGGCTGGGTGGAAGTTAGAGGCAAAGCCAATGAAATTGACGAGCTCAGCAAGGGTGCAGGAAGCAGCACCAATGTAGTCGTCAATGTAGCAAAGGAAAAGTTGGGGAGCAGTATCAGTATAGATTTGGAGCATAGACTGTTCCACATAACCCATGAAGAGGCAGGCATAGCTAGGGCCCATGTAAGTGCCCATAGCTACACCCTTGATCTGGAGAAAGTGGGAAGAGCCGAAAGAGAAGTTATTAAGTGTGAGTTCCAGTTCCGCCAACTGGAGGAGTTGTGGTGGTGTTGGGGAACTGGTGAGGTCTATTGTCCAGAAAGTAGCGGAGGGCTTTGAGACCTTCTTGATGGGGAATTGAAGTGTATAAGGATTGGACATCCATAGTGAAAATGAAGTGGTCGGGACCGGGGCACTGGAAGTTATTGAAGAGGTGGTGGGCATGGGATATAGAACATTAAATAGTACAGCACATTACAGGCCCTTCGGCCCACAATGTTGTGCCAACCCTCAAACCTTGCCTCCCATATAACCCCCCAGCTTAAATTCCTCCATATACCTGTCTAGTAGTCCCTTAAACTTCACTAGTGTATCTGCCTCCACCACTGACTCAGGCAGTGCATTCCACGCACCAACCACTCTGAGTGAAAAACCTTCCTCTAATATCCCCCTTGAACTTCCCTCCCCTTACCTTAAAGCCATGTCTTCTTGTATTGAGCAGTGGTGCCTGGGGAAGAGGCGCTGGCTGTCCACTCTATCTGTTCCTCTTAATATCTTGTACACCTCTATCATGTCTCTTCTCATCCTCCTCCTCTCCAAAGAGTAAAGCACTAGCTCCCTTAATCTCTGATCATAATCCATACTCTCTAAATCAGGCAGCATCCTGGTAAATCTCCTCTGTACCCTTTCCAATGCTTCCACATCCTTCCTATACTGAGGCAACCAGAACTGGACACAGTACTCCAAGTGTGGCCTAACTAGAGTTTTATAGAGCTGCATCATTACCTCGTGACTCTTAAACTCTGTCCCTCGACAGCTAACACCCCATAAGCTTTCTTAACTACCCTATCTACCTGTGAGGCAACTTTCAGGGATCTGTGGACATGTACCCCCAGATTCCTCTGCTCCTCCACACTGCCAAGTATCCTGCCATTTACTTTGTACTCTCCCTTGGAGTTTGTCCTTCCAAAGTGTACCACCTCACACTTCTCTGGGTTGAACTCCATCTGCCACTTCTCAGCCCACTTCTGCATCCTATCAATGTCTCTCTGCAATCTTCGACAATCCTCTACACTATCTACAACACCACCAACCTTTGTGTCGTCTGCAAACTTGCCAACCCACCCTTCTACCCCCATATCCAGGTCGTTAATAAAAATCACAAAAAGTAGAGGTCCCAGAACAGATCCTTGTGGGACACCACTAGTCACAACCCTCCAATCTGAATGTACTCCCTCCACCACAATCCTCTACCTTCTGCAGGCAAGCCAATTCTGAATCCACCTGGCCAAACTTCCCTGGATCCCATGCCTTCTGACTTTCTGAATAAGCCTACCGTGTGGAACATATATCCCAGATGTAGGTAGGGAGCGACTGAACTATGGGTGACAAAATGGAGTCCAAGTAGGCAGATACAAGTTCGGTGGGGCAGGAGCAGGCCGAAACTATGGGCCTACCAGGACAGTCAGGCTTATGAATCTTGGGGAGGAGGTAAAACCGAGCAGTGCGGGGTGTGGGAATTATGAGCTTTTTGGCTGAGGATGGAAGGTCTCCAGAGTTGATAAGGGCAGTGATGGTATGGGAGACAACGGTTTGATGTTTTTGGTGGGGTCCTGTCCCAGGGGTAAGTAGGAGGAGGTGTCAGAGAGCTGCCATTTGGCCTCAGTGAGGTGGAGGTCCGTCCGCCAGACTACTACGGCACCTCCTTTGTCTGCGAGTCTGATGGTGAGGTTGGGGTTAGTGTGGAGAGAGTGGAGGGCAGTGCGTTCAGAGGAAGTGAGGTTAGAATAGGAGAGAGAGGTGGTGAAGTTGAGACGGTTGATGTCTCGGTGACAGTTGGAGATGAAAAGATCAAGTGCAGGTAGAAGGCCCGGTGGGGGTGTCCAGGAGGAGGAGGAGGGTTGAAGACGGGAGAAGGGGTCAGCAATAGGGGGAGGGGAATCCTTGTTAAAGTAGTAGGCTCAGAGACGTAGGCAATGGAAGAAGAGTTCAGCGTCATGGCGGGCACGGAACTCACTGAGGTGTGGACGGAGGGGGACAAAAATGAAGCCCTTGCTAAGCACAGAATGCTCTGCCTCAGAGAGGGGAAGGTCAGAGGGAATGGTGAAGACATGGCAAGGGTTGGGGCTGGGGTCAGAGGAGGGTAAAGAGTGGGAGGTCTCAGGAGGGATGGGGGATTGGGATGTTCAGGGAGAGTGGGCTGAGGGGAGGATGAGGGATCAGAGGAATGGAGGGGGATGAGAGGTGGAGGGAAGGTTGGGAGTCGCGGGGAATATAGGGGGTAGTAGAGGGATAAGACGAGCGGTAGGTCCCAGCGGCAGTAAGAGCGGTCCCAGTCTGGATAGGGTCAGGATCTCGGTCTGAGCTAGATCTAGAGCTGGGGGGTGTCGGAGCCTGTGGCCTGCAGGGCGCCAGAACTGAGGTCCGAGTCAGAAGCGAGTGAGTCCATGGCGTGTTGGGGGCTGGTGCCCATGTCCGGGAGGCCGTGGTTCCAGTCGGGGTTAGAGTCAGCGATGGATGGGTCTTCGGCCTGCCGGAGGCCTGAGGTCGAAGTCCGAGAGGTCAGGGTCCGGACTGGGGGCGGTCGTCACGGGCTGCAGGTAGACGAGCCTGTGATCCTTCTTAGATGCGAGGAAGGAGAAGAAACGACGGTTGGAGGCGTGAATCCGGTGGAGAATGAAGTGTAGGAGAGGTCCATGGCAGACGGGGGAGAGCGAGGCCTGGAGTGTGGCAGACAGAGGGACAGGGCCCACAGGTATCTCCGCATGGCAGTGAGCGTGGCTCAGAGGATCCGGCGGGAGCAGTGGTCAATAAAACGGAGGTACCTGGGATCCTCGCTGGGCCCGAACTGGGAGGCCTGGAACTGGATCTGGAATCCCTGCGGTACAAGATGGCGGCGGAGACACATTTCCAAAAACGAGACGTGGCTGTGGTACCGTGGCTGGGTCAGGACAATGATCAAAGGGTCGGAGAGAGGCGGAGATCACAGAGGGTGAGCAGTGAGAAATGGTCTCACTGAACTCCCGTCGAAGAGAAGATTTAAACTTCATCAGGGTAGGCATACCTCGAGGAGATTTCGCAGCGGAGTAACGAATAGTAAACACAAAGTACACTGCAGATGCTGTGGTCAGATCAACATGTACAAACAAGCTGGAGGAACTCAGCAGGTCGGGCAGCATCCATTGAAATGAATAGTATAGAATAGTACAGCCCCTTCGGCCCACAAGTTGTGCCGACCCTTAAACCCTGCCTCCCTTATAACCCCCCCCCCCCCCCCCATAATCTCCTTGCCTATTTCTCTTTCTGTGTGATTTTTCTCTCTGCAATTTCATACCCTATTTCCCCTCCTTTTCCAGACCCACGTTGTGCTTTCCCTGCTGGGCATTTCTGCAGCGACGGAGCACCCCTTCGCAGACTCACTGCGGACCTGTTAGTCTGATGCACCATCAATAACTCACGCTGAGACTTAGGAAGTGAGATATCGGCTTTTATTGACTGGAAGAACAACACTACATCCTGGGAAAATGAGGGAGAGCAGCAGACCTCAATCGCCTTTATACAGGGGTCTGTGGGAGGAGCCACAGGAGCAGTCAGACAGGTATATCTAGTTCACCACATTCACCCCCCCTTTGTTTAAAAAAATCCCCAAGTATATTTACAGGTTAAGTCTATCAGGTGGTCGAATCGTTCGCTGCGATTACGTAGCTCCGGCTGCAATTGCACAGGTGCCGGAGGTGGTGATGGCACAGGTGCCGGAGGTAGTGTTTGCACCGGAGGTGGAGAGAGGGTTGGTTCTGTCCCAACAGGAGGTGTCAGGGATCCCTCGCGTGTGTGCGAGGTCCCCGGAATAGACGCGTACGAGATGCCCGGTACATGAGCGTCGTGAGGAGTCTGGGTGTGGCACGGTGTGTGCGGAGTCACCTCGGGTACAGGGTGCATAGTTACCGTGGAATGCTCGGGGTAGTAGTCTGCTGCTCCGGCGGGCGCCAGGTCACGGACGGAGACCGTGTCCTCCCGCCCATCAGGTATGACCACGTAGGCATACTGGGGGTTCGCATGCAGGAGGTGAACCCTCTCGACCAGCGGGGAGTACTTATTACTCCTCGCATGTTTACGTAGCAGCACTGGCCCCGGGGACGTCAGCCAAACTGGTAGGGTGGTCCCAGTGGCAGACTTCCTGGGAAAAGAGAATAGGCGTTCGTGAGGGGTGGCATTAGTGGACGTACACAACAGGGAGCTGATAGAGTGGAGTGCCTCAGGGAGGACCTCCTGCCATCGGGAGACCGGCAACCCTTTTGACTTAAGGGCTAAAAGTGTGGCCTTCCACACTGTGGCATTCTCCCTCTCCACCTGTCCATTTCCCCGGGGATTATAACTCGTGGTCCGACTAGTAGCAATGCCCCTAGCTAGCAGGAACCGGCGCAACTCGTCACTCATAAAGGAGGACCCTCTATCACTGTGGATATAGCAGGGATATCCGAACAGAGTGAAGAGCTGGCACAGGGCTTTTATGACCGACGTGGTAGTAGTGTCGGGGCAGGGAACGGCAAAGGGGAATCGCAAGTACTCGTCAATAATACTGAGAAAATAGACATTGCGGTCGGTGGAGGGAAGGGGGCCCTTAAAGTCAACACTCAGTCGCTCAAAAGGGCAGGTGGCCTTGACAAGCTGCGCAGTGTCAGGACGGTAGAAGTGCGGTTTGCACTCAGCGCAGATCTGGCAGTCCCTGGTCATCGTCCTGATGTCCTCCAGGGAGTACGGCAGGTTCCGGGCTTTAATGAAATGGTAAAATCGGGTGACCCCCGGGTGGCAAAGTTGGGCATGAAGGGCATACAGCTGGTCGAGCTGGGCACTAGCACACATTCCCCGGGATAGGGCATCAGAGGGTTCATTGAGCCTGCCAGGCCGCTACAGGATATCATAATTGTAGGTGGAGAGGTCCCTGATGAATGAATAAACTTTTGGGGCGACCCTCGAGAGGAGAAGTCTGAGCCGAACAGCCGAGTCGGTGGCACGAACCTCCTCCAAGTACGATTGGAAGCACACAAGCCAGTGTTCAAAGGCAAGAGCTGCTTCAGGGTCTTGGGCGTCCAAATCTAGGCGTTCTGGGCGTAAAACGGTTTCCATGTTGTAACTTCCAGTCAATAAAATTGATGCACCATCAATAACTCACGCTGAGACTTAGGAAGTGAGATATCGGCTTTTATTGACTGGAAGAACAACACTACATACTGGGAAAATGAGGGAGAGCAGCAGACCTCAGTCGCCTTTATACAGGGGTCTGTGGGAGGAGCCACAGGAGCAGTCAGACAGGTATATCTAGTTCACCACATAGTCACAGAGTGAAAATGTGGAAAAACTGGTGGTAAAACCACATATCACACATTCAGACCAGAAGAAAAATATCTGGGTTTACTGCAGGGGGCAGAGAGGTCAGACTGGGAATCAGATGGTGTTTTTAGACTAACCTCCGCTAGAAGCTCTGGGCCATCATACAGACTGGGCGTAGAGGCTTTGCAAAGAGGCCGCGCCTGTGGAGGGGTGGGTACTGCATGTCTCACAGTCGCAGGGAAGAGATGGAAGGGAACTGCAGTATCTTTGGAATGTTGCAAAGCTAGATGTTTCCCCTATAGAAAGGTCACATTTTGGTGTTCTGTAGACTACACCCAAACATGTCTTCTCCTTGTCATAATTTCAGCCTAAGTGGCGCTATTCACTGTCTAACTCTCATGGTTCGTCAGTCTGCTTAACAACGATAACCTGCCTCCTTCCCCTTTCACTCGTTCCGGAACATTGTATAACCTGATCCCGGATCTGGGATTCAAGGACCATATTTGTGGGAGGGAGGGACAGGGGCTGGTGTTTGCTGCTGCTGTCTCGTTGCCTGTGGCATTTTGTGTCGCTCTGCCGAGCATTGTGGGCCTGCTTTGTTGGCCCAGGAAGGTCTGATGACGCTCGTGGGCGGCCCCCAGTTGTTAACGCAAACGACACGTGCCATTGCATGTTTCAAGGTGCATGTGATCAACTTGGATCTTAAGACCATAAGGCATAGGAGCAGAATTAGGCCGTTCAGCCCATTCAGTCAGTTCTGCTATTTCGTTATGGCTAATTATCCCTCTCAACTCCGTTCTCCTGCCTTTTCCCCCCGACCCTTGACACTGGGCCTTCGAGCCACACTGCCTAGCAACCCCGCAACCCCAATTCACCCTAATCTAATCATGAACAATCTACAGTGACCAATTAGCCTACCCGGCATGTCTTTAGAGGAAACCGAAACACCCAGGGAAATCTCACACATTCTGTGGGGAGGACGTACAGAGACTCCTTACAGAGGACGCTGGAATTGAACTCTGAGCTCTAGTTCCAAGATGAGGCCACACTCGGGCCGGAGGAGCAACATCTTGTATTTCATCTGGGTAGCCTCCAACTTGATGGTATGAGTATTGATTTCTCCTTCTGGTAAAAAAAAAATTCCTTTCCCCTCCTCTCTTCTTCTATTCCCCAGTCTGGCCTCTTACCTCTTCTCCTCACATGCCTATCACCTCACCCCCGGGTCCCCTCCTCCTTCCCTTCCTCCTACGGTCCAATCTCCTCTCATCAGATTCCTTCCTCTCCAGCCCTTATCCTTTCCCACCCACCTGACTTCTCCTATCCCCTTCTGGCTGCTCTCCTTCCCCTCCCCTCACCGCCTTCCCACTTCCTTTCCAGCCCTGATGAAGGTTCTCGGCCTGAAACATCGACTGTTTATTAATTTCCATAGATGCTGGCTGGCCTGCTGAGCTCCCCCAGCGTTGACACTGAGGCGGCATTCAGGGGTTCATTGTCCATTCGGAAATCTGATGGTGCAGAGGAAGGAGCTGTTCCTGAATCGCTGAGTGAGCGGAGATCTGAACTAGCGACGCCAAATGAACCTGCAGAATGGTTTCTTTCTCGCAACTTATTTAAATATACAGTGTATTTGTTATTGTACTTCATGGTATTTTTTATTCTTGCAGAGTACAGCTGCCATAAAACACATTTCATGACCTATGTCTATGATAATAAACCTGATTCTGGTCATAGGAAAGATAGTCAGCTTGTGGAGATTGTACGTACAAATGTACTCCTTAGGGACAGGAGTAAACCAGGAGGTCCTCAGGCCTGCTCTGATTCGACTGTGTGCAATAGACTCACTCAGCTACGCAGACCCGCAGGTTAAAGGTTCAAGGGTTCGTTTAATATTAAAGTACGTTTGCAGTACACAACTCTGATAGTCCTTTTCTCCACATAGCCACCAAACAAAGAAAACCATGAAGTCTATGGAATGCTCTGCCTCAGAAGGCAGTGGAGGCCAACTCTCTGGATGCTTTCAAGAAAGAGTTAGATAGAGCTCTTAAAGATAGCGGACTCAAGGGATACAGGGAGAGGGCAGGAACGGGGTACTGACTGTGGATGATCAGCCATGATCACATTGGATGGTGGTGCTGACTCGAAGGGCTGAATGACCTACTCCTGCACCTACTGTCTACGGTCATTCAAAGAAAAACACCAACCCCCCCCCCCACATAAACAAAACAAATTGCACAAATGGCGACATCACCCCCCAGACCTAGAAAAACAAATGGTGCGAAACGACAGGAATATCAAACCCCAGTCCCCCTGCACAAACAGCTGATAAACCACGCCAAGTGGCAACGTGATCATCAAACATCCCCCTCCCCATGTGAAAAAATAGTGCAACTGGCATCGAGAGCATCAAACCCACTTTTGCAGAAAAACAAATGGTGCAAATGGCAAGAATATGCAACCGTAACCACCCCCCACACTGCACAAAAAACCGAAATGGAACAAAAAGAATGGGTGAATATAAAAGACGTAAAACTGGAAGCCCTTTCGTCCTGTATCGGAATCGCTTTATTATTCTCACATGCAGACAATAACTCTAAATATATCTCTCCTTCGATCTGCAGCATGTTGTCTCCCTACTTCAAAGCAACTTAATGAGCTACAGTCGTCTGCAGGACTCGGTGGAAAAGGCAAAAGGTGGACCCAGGGAGTTATAAATGGTCCAGGTACAATTGCTGTCTCATGGGCAATTCCGGACCAAGCTTGAATCAACAAAGAATGCTCGACTGGGCTTGAATACCATCACCTCTCTAAGTACACTCAAGCAAAGCGGGTGAGAGCTGGGCTTCACTTCCAGATGAGCTCAATGCCCTCTACGTTCACTCTGACTGCCAAAACATGGAGGAACCATCGCACACTCCCACGTCCCCCGATGATCCTGTGATCTCAGCCTTCAGGACGGTGAACCTGCAAAAAGCACCCGACCCAGATGGGGTACCTGAGCAAGTGCTAAAGCCTTGTGCAGATCAAGTGATTCACCACAAGGTTCACCACAACCTTCAGCCTCTTGCTTTGGCGGTGCCCGCCTGCTTCAATAGGGTTCAGTTATCAAGCAGAGCATGGTGACCAGCCTCCAAGACTATCACCCACTCGCATCCACAGTGATGAAGTGTTTTGAGAGATTGCTGCTGAAACGTATCAAGTCCTGCCTGAGAAGTGACGTAGATCCGCTCCAATTTACCTACCAGAGGAACAGGTCCACAGCAGTTGCCTTCTCATTGGCTCTAGATGTTCCAGGGTTGCTCCCACTCAACGTCTAAACGGTAAGGATGCATACATCAGGGCGCTCTTTATCGACGTTCAATACCATCATCCCCTCAAAGCTCATCAATAAGCTCCAATGCCTCCTTGTGCAACCGGATCCTCAATTTCCTCACTTGCAGACCCCAGTCAGTTCAGACTGGCAAAAACATCTCCTCCACAATCTCCATCAGCACAGGTACACCACAACGCTCTGTGCTGAGTCCCTGCTCTGCTTGCTTTACACTAAAGACTGCGTGGCTATGCCCAGCTCCAATGTCATTTTCAAGTTTGCTGATGACACCATTGTTGTTGGCTGAAGAAACGGTGGGGATGAATCAGCACGCAGGAGGGAGATTGAAAACCTGGCTGAGTGGTGCCACAACAACAACCCCTCACTCAATGTCAGCAGGACCAAGGAGCTGATTACTGACTTCAGAAGCAGGAAACCGAGCCGCTCGTCATCACTGGGGGATCAGAGGTGGAGAGGGTCAGTAACTTCAAATTCCCAGGAGTTATTATTTCGGAGGACCTGTCCTGGGCCCCATACACAAGTGTGATTATGAAGAAAGCACATCAGCGCCTCTGCTTCCATAGGAGTTTGTGGAGACTTGGCGTGGCATCTAAAGCTTTGACAAACTTCTACAGATGTGAGGTGGAGGGTAAGGCCCTCCCCATCACTGAGCACATTGACATGGAGTGTGGTCGTAGGAAAGCAGCATCCATCATCAGAGATCCTCAGCACCCAGCCCACTCTTTTCTCATGAGGTACAGGAGCCTCAGGACCCACACTGCCAGGTTGAGGAACAGTTATTACCCTCAACCATCAGGCTCTTGAACCAAAGGGGCTAATTTCACACAATTTCATTTGCCCCATCACTGAAATGTTCCCACAACCGATGGACTCACTGTCAAGGATTCTTCATCACATGTTCTCGATATTTATTTCTTATTTATTTAATAGTATTATTTCTTCTTCTGTATTTGCACAGTTTGTTGCCTTCTGCTCAATGGTTGAGTGCCATAGTTGAGCGGTCTTTCATTGATTCTGTTACAATTACTGTTTGGTAGATTTATCGAGTACGTCCACAGGAAAATGCATCTCAGTGTTGTATACGGTGACGTACATGTACTTTGATAATAAATTTACTTTGAACTAATAATAGTCTTGTATACTATTTATACAGATTAGATCACTACACAGTGCAATGAGCTAGAACAAGATAAAGCAATAACGATGTGTAATTGTAATGAAAGTCCAGTGCAGGTTCATGATGAGGCCAAGATCCCATCTTGTCACACGGGAGATCCATTCAGGACTCTAACAACAGTGGGATAGAAGCTCTCGTTGAACCCGGTGGTCCGTGTTTTCAGGCTTTTGAATCTTCTGCCCGATGGCGGGGGGGTGGGGGGAGAAGAGAGACTGTTCAGTGTGGGTGGGGTCTTTGGGTGAACAAATTCAAGTTTATTGTCTCAGGCTCTCATGCACAGGGTATAAATGCCATGAAATGCTGGCTTTCTGCAACAGCAGCACAATACATCACAAAACATAACTCAACATAAAACCTAAATTAACATAAATTATACATTGCTTTGATGCACTCAAAAATAAACAACAGAACGCAATGAGAAAGGGGAAGGAATATATAACCCGAGGTAGCGTTAGGGCTTTTTGAATCAAGGAGTCCACAGGGTTGGATCTCAGCTTGTATAATGCTGGGCCGTGAGGGAGATCCAGCCAGAGGTGCGGGCTGGTGAGGGTCACAGAAAGCTGCCTTCAGCCAGCTCCATTGCCTCACGTGATGCTGAAGCCACACGCCCTAGGAACAGCTTCTTCACCTCCGCCAGCGGCCCGTGAACACTACATTTGCTCCCTGCCTGCACTGCTCATTAAATTCTTTTACACATATTTCTGACGGTAATTTACTGTCTAATTCACTGTACTGCTGTTGCAAAATTTTCACAACCCCCATCAGTGATAGATTTATTGGTCAGGGCACGAAGGGATACGGGGAGAAGGCAGGAGACCGGGGCTGAAGGGGAAATGGATCAGCCACGATGAAAATGGTAGAACAGACTCGATGGGACAAATGGTCTAAACCTGCTCCTATATCTGACAGGCTTTTGGTCTTATAATAAACCTGATTCTGATACTGATTAACTCTGTTTGACCTTGGGAAGGGTAGTGGAGTCAGAAAGCGCAGCTCCAGATAACATCACAGAGTCCTGAAGCTAAGTAACTGTTTCTCTCCTGGAACATTTCCAGTACATTTACAGAACTGATATCTACCCAACAATGTAAACACTTACCCAGGTGTGTCCTATCCTGCAGACAGCAGGACAAATTCCATTTGGTTAATTATTATACAATACTGTGATTATTCTTTGTCCTCGGCAAAGTGATGGAAAATGCCAATGACTTCCTCCTAAATTCTTCAAAACTATTTGTGTCCAGACCTTATTGCAGCTTTGGCCAAAAGCTAGACACGGTGGCCACCACCTCCGTCGTCTCCTGCCGCTGTAGCCCGTCCTGTTCAAGGTTCAACCTGTTGTACGTTCAGAGATGCTCTTCTGCACACCACCGTGGTAACACGTGGTCATTTGAGTTACTGTCGCCTTCCTGTCAGCTTGAACCCGTCTGGCCATTCTCCTCCAACCTCTCTCCTTTCGCCCACAGAACTGCCACTCACTGGATGTTTTCTTTTTGTTTTTCACACAGTTCTCCGTCAACTCTAGAGACTGGTGTCTGTGAAAATCCCAGGAGATCAGCATGGTAGTGTGGTGGTTAGCAAAACGCTTTACAGTGCCAGGGACCCGGTTCAATTCCCGCCACTGCCCGTCTCCTTGTGACCGTGTGGGTTTCCTCTGGGTGCTCCAGTTTCCTCCCACAGTCCAAAGACGTACCGGTGTGTGGGTTAATTGGTCATTGCAAATTGTCTGGTGGTTAGGGCAGGGTTACATTGGGAGTTGATGGGTCTAAAAGCTAGAGCACTTATGTCCATAAATGAGAAAATAAAATCCCAGGAGATCAGCACTCTATGAGATACGCAAATCACCCCATCTGGCACCAACAATCATTCCACGATCGAATTCGCTTAAGTAACATTCCTTCCCCATTCTGATGTTTGGTCTGAACAACAACTGAACCTCTTGACCATGTCTGCATGCCTTTGTGCATTGAGTTGCTGCCACATGATTGGCTGATTAGATATCTGCATTAACGAGCAATAAAGTGGCCACTGAGTGTAGATCAATGAGCTTACTTCCACAGGTGATGGCCCTTCACAACAGGGCAGTGTTTGACCGAGTGTGGCATCGCAGATCTCCAGTGAATCGAAAGTCTCCGGAACATCAAGTGGGAACACTCCAGTGGCTGCCGTCACTCCTCGCTCAAAGGAAGAGGGGTGAGGTTGTTGGAGGTTAAACACCTCAGCTGTCAAAGTAACACCTGCATCACAGAAATACCAGGTAATGGTCGGCTTCACTGAAAGAGAATTCCTGAGTCCACTCTTGTCATTTTAATGAAGGTAATTCAGATTTATTTATCACAGACCTCATCCACCTACACGTATGAGAGAGAGAGAGAGAGAGAGAGAGAGAGAGACTGAGGCAGAGAGTGAGAGTGAGGGAGGAGGGAAAGAGAGAGAGAGACAGAGGGAGAAAGAGAGAGACAGGCAAAGAGAGAGAGTGAAATTGAGGGAGGGAGGGAGGGAGGGAGGGAGAGGGGGAGGGTGAAGGAGAGAGAGAGGGAGGGAGAGAGTCTAAGGCAAAGAGCAAGAGGGAGAGTGAGAACGAGAGAGGCAGGGAGAGACAGGGAGAGAGAAACACAATGATGATGTCATATGACATGGCTTATGATGATGATGTCATACAGTACAGCACGTAATGATGATGATAGTGATGATGCGGACACAAAGGAAGAGTGAGTTCTAGTAACGTTAGAAGATGAACGTCACAAAGCTCGAAGCTGCCTCCTCGGTTGACATCCCATCCATTTCTCCGCCAGTGTGTAACACTGAGTGAATGCGATTCAGTCACTGGCAACCCTTCCCAAGCCAGGCTAGCTTTATCGGTCACGCGTACACGGGCACCCACAGTGAAACGTGCTGGGGGCAGCCCACCACTGTCACCACAATTCCAGCACCAACACCAATATACCCACAACTAACCTGTACATCGTCGGACCGTGGGAGGAAACCAGAACACCCAGAGGAAACCCACACAATCACGGGGAGGAGGCACAAACTCCTTACAGACACCGGGGAGAATTAAAGCTGTGACACCACAATATATTTCTTATTGTAACTTACAGTAATTGCTCTCTATGTTTTGTATGCTGCAAAGCATCACATTTAACCTCCTGTGTCGGTGATGACACACCAGATTCTGTCTCTGATTAGCTCGACCTTGGGAAGGGCAGGCGGGCCCGGCGGCTGATGGAAGGTATTGGCAGTGCGGTGGTGTGGAACAGAAGTGCTGGCGGTAGCTCGTCCATTGTGAACCAGGACTGTCCTGCCTCATCATCGTCATGCCTGCCCCCTCCGGCAATGCACTAATTGGCCAGTAGAGATGAGAGATCATCTGTAAAAGAGTGAGAAGGGAATGGACGATAATCCAGAATTTGCTTCATTGGTTCACTAATGATACTTGTCCTTCTTTGAAATGGTCCCGGGTCAGAAAGTGGGCACCATTGTCCTTTCCTTTCAGTCAAGGTTACATCACCCTTCACTCTCCCTCCTATAGGACACAGTCCAACGGCACCCTAATCGTTAAAGAAATATCTTGTACCGTAGCAGTTAGGGTGACAGTTTTCAACGCCAGTTAAAAGATTGAGGTCCAGTTTCTCCCATTGCTTGTAAGGAGTTTGTACGTTCTCCCCGAGTCTGCGATATTTCCTCCCACATTCCAAAGACGTATGGGTGAGGGTCAGAGAGTTGTGGCCATGCTGGGTTGGTGCCGGAACCATGGCAACACTTGGGGGCTGCCCCCAGCACATCCTCCAACTGTGTTGGTCATAATGCAGAATAGAGGTTAGATTTATTTGTCACATAAACAGCAAACTATCTAAACATACAATGCAATGAATTGTTTGCATCAATGGCCAGCTGAGGTTATAGTGTTTTCTTTGAACCTTATCTACTGGCCTGGATCCTCAAGGTTGTTATAGCAGGGGAAGGGACTGTGGGGACAAGCTCCCACTACCTACTTAATGTTCCCAATGGCGTGCGTCTTAAGCAGCCTCTGACAGCCAAGTCCTGGACTTCATGTGTGGTTTAGCTACTAAGCCCGGTGTTTCTACTGACTGAAGGGTAAAGGTGGGCTACTGGAGCCTTAAAACCAGTCACCTCGGGCGGATGGGGCTCGTCGGCCGTGGTTGGCAGCTCATCTCAGAGAAGGAAAGCTCTGATCTCAAACCTTCCTCCCTTGTGGTTATACCCACTCATGGGGAAGGCTTCAGGAGTGAAAATCTGAGGAGAAATCTGGAGTTGGAGTCCCGAAGGCAGTCCGACGTTGAGTTCAACGCTGACTGGCAACTCCTGCGAAACCGCTGGTGCCGAACTGCACGGAGAGAGGGAGCTTGTTCTCCCTATCGTACTGCCCTGGCTTGTGTATCACGTAGCCAGCTGGAATGCCACCAACAGAGGGCCTCTCAGGTTTATATTGGCCTTGTGGGTCTTCCCATAACCATTTGGTAAAGATCAAAAGGAAAACATTTCTCCTTGTTGTTGCAACAAATTTAACGTAAACCCAACAGCTTAGTGTCTGGGTTGTATCGTGTATAGATTTACACACGTGGGAATTTGTTCTGAAATCAGACAGCGAGGCCACTAGAAACGGGGTGGTTAGCAGAACACCATTGCAGCACCAAGTGAACCGGGTTTGATTCCTGTCACTGCTGTGGGTTTCCTCCGGGTGCTCCAGTTTCCTCCCACATTCCAAAGACACGCGGGTGGTTTCTACGGGTTGGTAGGGTAATTGGTCACATTGGTGTTGATGGGCAGCGTGGTCTCATTGGCTTAGAAGGGCCTGTTACTGAGATACAGTATATCTCTAAAAAATTAAAACATATCGACATCAAAAGCTGTTTTGACACCGTTTGTATAAAATTTGCTCTGTGGGTAACTGCACTAAAGACCCTACCCTCAAGGCTAACCTATGAGCTTCAAGAGCTTGGCCCAAATGTCTCCTTGTGCAGCTGGATCCTGGATTTCCTCACTTGCAGACCCCAGTCAGCTGGGATTGGCAACAACATCTCCTCCACGATCTCCATCAGCACAGGTGCACCACAGGGCTGTGTGTTTAGCCCCCTGCTCTACTCACTTTACACCTATGACTGTGTGGCTAAGCTCAGCACCAATGCCACGTTCAAGTTTGCTGACGACACCACTGTCATTGGCTGAATCAAAGGTGGTGACGAATCACCATTCCAACATGGCTGACTTATTCTCCCTCTCAACCCCTTTCTCCTGCTCTCAACCTTTGATACCCTGACTAACCAAGAACCTATCAACTTCTGCTTTAAATGTCTTGAATTCCACAGATTCATCGCCCTCTGACTAAAAAAATACCTTCTCAATGGATGTCCCTCTATCCTGAGGCTTTGCCCTCTGGTCCTAGACTCCCCCACTATAGGAAACATTCTCTCCACGTCTGCTCTGTCTTGGCCTTTCAGTATTTGAGAAGCTTCAATCAGATCCCCCACATTCTTCTAAACTCCAGTGAACCCAGTCCCAGAGCCATTAAAAGCTGCTCATACGTTAACCCTTTCATTCCTGTGATAATTCTTGTGAACCTCCTCTGGACCCTCTCCAATATTTCTTTTCTTAACTAAGGGGCCTAAAACTGCTCACAATAATCCAAGTGCAGTCTGACCAATGCCTTATAAACCCTCAGCATTACATCCTCATGTTTGTATTCTAGTCCTCTCAAAATAAATACTATCATTGCATTTGCCTTCCTCACCACAGACTCAACCTGCAAGTGAACTTCAAGAAATCCTGCACAAAGACTCCCTAGTCCCTTTGCACCTCTGATTTCTGAAATTACAGAATTTACAGAATTACAGAATTCTTCAGAAAATAGTTTATTTATCCTTTATTCTTTCTGCCAAAGTGCTTGTCCGAACACTTCCCTACACTGTATCCCATCTGCCACTTCTTTGCCCTTTCTCCCAGTCCTTCTGTAGCCTCTCTACTTCCTCCACCTATCACTGTATAGTCCTCAAACCTGGCCACAAAAATCATCAATTCCTTCATATAAATAGTTAACGTATAACGTGACAAGAAATGGTCCCTGCAGAATAGCACTAGTAACTGATAGCCAATCAGAATAGGCCCTCTTTATTCTGACTCTTTGCCTCCTGCCAATCAGCAAAGCTTCTATCCATTCCAGTATCTGTCCTGTAATATCACGGGATTTTATCTTGTTGAGCAGCCTCATGTGTGGCACCTTGTCAAAGGCCTTCTGAAAATCCGAGTGAATGACATCCACCCATTCTCCTTTGTCTGTCCTGCTTGTTATTTCTTCAGATAATTCCAAAAGATTTGTCAGACAAGATTTACCCTTAATTCAGCCACGCTGACTTTGGCCCACTTTATCATGCACCTTCAAGTACCCCGAAACTTCCTTAATAATGGACCCCCCAACATCTACTTCTGTCTCCCTTCCTTCTTAAAGAGCGGAGTGACGTTTGCAGTTTTCCAGTCGTCTGGAACCACTTCGAACTTGTGAATCTTCAAAGATCATTACTAATACCTCCACAATCCCCTCAGCCGCCTCTTTCCGAACCCTGGGGTGTAGTCCATCTGGTCCAGGTGATTTATCCACCTTCAGACCAAGTACCTTATGCTTAGTAATGGTAACTACACTCTCTTCTGCCCCTGACACTCTCGAATTTCTGACACACTGCTAGTGTCTTCCATGGTGAAGACTGATGCAAAATACTTACTAGTTTTGTCCCCCATTGCTACCTCTCCAGAATCATTTTCCAGTGGTCCAATATCCACTCTCACCTCCCTTTTACTCTTTATCACCAAAAACCATTTGGTTTCCTCTTTTATATTATCAGCTAGCTTCCCTTCATGTTTAATCTTTTCACTCCTAATGTCTTTTTTTAGTTGCCTCTGTTGGTTTTTAAAAGCTTCCCAATCCTCTGCCTTCCGACTAATTTTTGCTATATTGTATGCCCTCTCTTTTGCTTTTATACTAACCTTGATTTCGCTGGTCAGCCATGGTTGCATCATCTTGCCTTTAGAATTCTTCTTCATCACTGCGATGTATCTATCTTGCCCGTCCAAATTGTCCCTAGAAACACCAGCACTGCCGTTTCACTCTCATCCCTGCTAGTGTCCCCTTCCAATCAACTTCAGCCGACTCCTCTCTCCTGATTCGATAATTCCTTTTACTCCACTGTAATACTGATACATCCAATTTTAGCTTCTCCTTCTCAAACTGCATGGTGAATTCTGTCCTAGTATGATCACTGTCTCCCAAGGGTTCCTTTACCTTAAGCTCCCTATTCAAATCTTGTTGATCACACAACCCCCGATCCAGAATGGTCTTTCCTCCAGTGGGCTCAACCACAAGCCACTCTAAAAAAGCCATCTTGTAGGCATCTATAAGTTCCCTCTCTAGATATCCAGCACCAACCTGATTTTCCCAATTTACCTTCATACTGAAATTCCCCATGACTGTTGCAAAATTTCCCTTATTACATGTTTTTCTAATTCCCATTGAAATTTTTATCCCACACCCTGGCTACTGTTCAGGGTCCCGCATCAGGGTCTTTTTACCCTCGCAGTTTCTTAACTCTACACACAAGGATTCTACGTTTTCTGATCCTATGTCACCTCTTTGTAAGGATTTTATTTCATTTTTTACCAGCAAAACCACCCCCTCTTGTGCCTGCCTGCCTGTCCTCTCAATACAATGTGCATCCTTGGATGTTAAGCTCCCAAACTGATCTTCCTTCCACCACGACTCAGTGATGCCCACAATGTTGTAACATGCCAATCTGTAACTGTGCCACGAGATCGTCTGCCTTATTCCCCAAGTTCAAGTTCAATGGTCATCCAACCATACAGCCAAATGAAACAGTGTTACTCCGGGGCTAAGGTACCAGCAGTCACACACAGCACAAAGTACACATAGTAACTGGCACATCTAGGATATCGGTAAAATGCAGCCACACAAAAAAGTACAGTCCAAGACCCCAAATCCATGGATATTTCAGAAATCTGCATTTAACATAATACAGCTTGTCTTCTGCTGATTGAACACTGGGGGGCAGCACCAACCCCAGCCTGGATGCCGCGACATACTGTGTGTGCTCAAATATAACACCTTCAGTCTTGTATTCATCACCCTCTTCGATTTTGCCCCCATGCTACCTTTCACTTCGTCCCACTGACTCCATCTTTGCCCTCTCATCTGCCTGCCCCTCCTCACAGTCTCGGTTCACGCTCCATTCACCTGTGCAGTAACTGCCCCTTCCTCGGCCCTATCCCCCTCCCCGCCTTCTACAGACCTGCAGCAGAGAGCATCTGAGCAGGCTGCGTCCCGGCACCGTACGGGCACCGCACTGCGATGGGCAGGAAGGCTCTACAACGGGGAGCCAGAACTGCCCAGCGTGTCACCAGCACCAGCCTACCCGCCGTCAAGGACGTGTGTACAGAAAGAGCCAGTATCACCATGAGGGATCCCACCCACCCTGCTCATGGACTGTTTGTCCCACTCCCATCGGGGTCAAGGCTACGTAGCATCCACCAGACTCAGAAACAGTTACTTTCCCCAAGCAGTGAGGCTGATCAACACCTCCACCCACTAACCCACCCCACCCCCACGACTATATCATTTCCTGTCTGCCTCCTTACGTCCAGACACACCTGTGCTTAGCGTCACTTTATGGACACAAAATCAGTCCCGGTAGATAAGCTATCTCAGTTTTATTAGTAGTATGTTCTTTATCATGTGTTTATTGAGCTGCTTCGAAGCCAGATAATTCATTATTTCCTTCTTCTTTACACTTGTTTTCTGGAAATGGCATTAAACAATCCTAAATCGTGAATGCTCTCTGACCCGTGGAGTCCCTCCAGCACTTTAGATTACAGCAGCCACAGTCAACACTTCACCAAATTCTACCTCTGATCTGCACACGAGGGAAATCTTACGGCGACCTAAGAACCTGTTAACTATTAACACCTTGGGATGCAGGAGGAGGCCTGGGCTCCTGGGAGGAAACCCACTTGGTCACAGCGAGAACGGGAGAACTCCACACAGTGCCAGTGGCGGGGATCGAACCCAGCGCCACGGCAACCGGTTATCCTGTACGTACTGGCTCAACGGCCACTACTGAACTGAAGCAAGATTGCCCGGGCTCCCTGAAACTGCGGTCTGTGATCATAAGTGGGGCTGTGGGCAACAGGTTCATACTTTATTCCCTGGAGAGTTAGAGAACAAGAGGAGATTCAATAGAGGCTTACGAGGAGTGTAGATAGGATAAGTTCAAGCAGGCCCTTTCCACTGGAGTTGGGAACTAGTCAGAGGTTAAGGGGAAATATTTAAAGGGAACTTGAGGGGGAACTATCTCACTCAGAGGGTGGTGAGAGTGTGGACCGAGAGTGGAAGTGGTGGATATGGGTTAAGGTTTAACGGTTAATGGAAATTTGGGTAGGGACCTGGATGTGTGGTCCAGTGTGGGTCAATCAGACTTGGCAGAATAACAGTTTGGCATGGACTAGATGGGCTGAAGGGCCTGTTTCTGTACTATCATGCTCTATATCTCCTAACGGTGGGGTAGAGGCTGTCCCTGAGTCTGATAGTATGTGCTTTCTGGCTTTTTGTATCCTGCCCAGTGGTGGGGGTAGAAGGAGGATTATCCAGGGTTTTTGATTTTGGTGCCTGTTTTACCGAGGCAGTGAGAGTTTATGGAGGGGGGACTGGTTCCTGTGATGTGTGAGCTGGGTCCACAACTCTGCTGTTTCATGAGGCCGTGGGTGTACCGAGCCGTGATGGAGATCGGATGCTCTTAAATGAGGGATGGTTTACCCTCACTGATGAATCTTTCCATTTGAGGTGTTCATCTGGGGACCCTTCCCACTTAATTTCCCCTCCCCTTCTCCCCCACCCACAACCAGGAGACTGATTAATGTCATTTCCAGTACACAAGGGTAAAGCAGTGGCTGCAGATGTGAAGCAGCGCAAAAACATGATGAGATAGAGGGCATAATAATAATGATTTAAAAACACAATAAACATGAATGCATATTACCATATCTACACTGATTGATGGTGTCATGATGCTGGTAATATCAGCATCCAAATTCAGAGGAAAGACAGGCTCCAATGGCAACCAGCGTTTGTTCAGAAAAATTCCAATATCATCGGCGGCTCGGCTGAGCAACACTGCGAGACTTAACATTTGCAAAACTAGGACCCCGTGATTAGCACTAATCAGGCATCCACTTAAATAACAGAAGAAACACAGAATACCCCAGCCTTTCAAACTAAACTTAACAGGTTTCACAGGAAGCATCAGGAGACCGCACTACAAAGAGCAGGTCGTGCGAAAGAATCACAAGGAACTCTAAATGATTATCTAAATGATAGCAGAGAGTGATAGCTGTGTGGAACGAGCTTCCTGTAGAAGTAGTAGAGGCCAGTTCAGTTGTGTCATTTAAGGTAAAATTGGATAGGTATATGGACAGGAAAGGAGTGGAGGGTTATGGGCTGAGTGCGGGTAGGTGGGACTAGGTGAGATTAAGAGTTCGGCATGGACTAGGAGGGCCAGAATGGCCTGTTTCCGTGCTGTGATTGTTATATGGTTATATGGTTATTATCGACTCTCATTAAACAACAATTAACCAATTCGGGTGCTCTAAAAACTTTAGAGCACAATACTCTCTGGCGCCCCTCACAGGCCCGAAGAGCTCATTACAGATTGTATGTTCATAAAGTGACGATCAGCATAGGAGTGTCTGTACACAAGGTGACTGACAGGAGACGATAAAGCAGTTGTGGTTGGGGGAGTGGAAGGGTGGGGTAGTGGGTGGAGGTGTTGATCAGCCCTACTGCTTGGGGAAGTAATGGTCTTTGAGTCTGGTGGTCCTGGTGTGGATGCTACACAGCCTCCGCCCTGATGGGAGTGGGACAAACTCTCCATGAGCAGGGTGGGCAGGATCCTTTTCTGCCACCTTTCGCTACGTATGTCTTTAATGACGGGTAAGCTGCTGCCAGCAACGTGTTGGGCTGTTTTGACTATCTGTAGATAGTCTGTAGATCTGTAGATCTGTAGTAGAACCTTCCATTTCCCAGTAAAGAAGATGCTATTTCACAGCTCTCGTCCCAGTCTAAAGCCAATAAAAAAATCCAGTAATATCACCCCACCTCTCCAAGGTAAAGATATTTCCTGAAGACAGAATTATTGCTTGCAGCCAACCATCACAAAAAACCCTATAAAGCCACATCCCATCACAAGCCCAGTGTGAATAGTATGGGTTGGAGAGAGGGGGATCCAAGGAAATGCATCCTGGTCCTTGCTGAAAAACAGTTATTTTCCCCAAGAAGTAATGCCGATCAGTACCTCCACCCACTAACCCTCCCCTCCACACCTCCCTCACTAGTTGTGTAGTAGCAATGACATTAAGCCATCTTGAATCTTAGTAAATCAAGCGGGCCTATGCTGCACTCACTCCAAGGCAAGTATATTATCTGAAGTACAGACACAAACACTACAGACAGTACCTTAGGTGATTCCTTTAGGTTCCTCAGTGTTAACATATCAGGGTATCTGTCCTGGGACTGGCATGTTAAGTGGGATGACAACATCTCTGCTTCCTGAGATGTGTGATTCGATTCACCGGAATGTACAATGGAGAGAATCCTGACTGCCTGCATCACGGCCGGGTATGCAACCATCAGTGCCCAGGAACGGAAAATGGAAGTTGTGGATATGGTCCAGTCCATCACAGGCAAAGCCCTCCCCACCACAGGAAAGCAGCTTCCATCATTGAGGACCCGTACCATCCAGGCCGTGTCCTCTTCTCTCTACTATCGTCGGGCAGGAGGAGCCTTCAGTTCCCCCACCGCCGGGTTAAGGAGCAGCCATCCTCAACCATCAGGAAGAAGGAACAGGAGTCCTTGGACCCACGCCACCAGGTTCAGGACAAATCATTACCCCTCAACCGTCAGGCTCCTGAACCAGTGTGGATAACTCCACTCTGAACTGATTCTACAGCGTACAGACTGACTTTCAGGGATTCTATAATTTATGTTCTTTGTATCATCTACTTGTTTGTCTTCTTTTGTACACTGGTCACTTGTCAGTCCTCGTGTGTAGCTTTCCAGTATTGCATTGCATGACTTTACATTTACTCTGAATGCCTGCAAGAAGATGAATCTCAGTGTTGTACATGATAACATATATAAATATTTATGTTTTGATAATAAATTCACTTTGACCTTGGAACTGTATTTATGTAAAGTTTTTCTTTATTTTCCTGTAAATGAGTTTCAGGTATATGGTAACATTTATGTATTTTGATGATAAATTGACTTTGACAAGAGCCTTCATGTCTGTAGACAATTTACAGTTGTATTCCAGTTTCCCTTGGAATAGAATCCAATACAGCATTTGTCTTCCCAATTGCTTGCTCTGTCTTTTTAGAGTAATAGAGCATGACAAATTTCTACAGATGTCCAATGGGGAGCAGTCTAACTGTTTGCATCACCATCTGGTATGGAGGGACCACTGCACAGGATCAGGGACAGCTGCAGACAGTTGTAAACTCTGCCAGCTCCATTATGGGCACTAGACTCCCCAGCATCGAGGACTTTCTTCAAAAAGTGATGCCTTAAGAAAGCAGCATCTGTCATTAAAGACCCCCATTACCCAGGACATGCCCTCTTCTCATTGCCACCATCAGGGAGGAGGTACAGGAGCCTGAAGACACACACTCAATGTTTCAGGAACACAAAGTAATTGATTGTCTAAGTGTTCACCTCTTTCAAGTCGGTATTCAGTAGATGCAGCTTTGGCAGCAATTACAGCCTTGAGTCTGTGTGGATAGGTCTCTGTCAGATTTGCACATCTGGACACTGCAATTTTCCCCCATTCTTCTTTACTAAACTGCTCAAGCTCTGTCAGATTGCATGGTGATCGCAAGTGAACAGACCTTTTCAAGTCCAGCCACAAATTCTCAATTGGTTTAAGGTTTGGGCTCTGACTTGGCTGCTCCAGGACATTAACTTTGTTGTTTTTAAGCCATTCCTGTGTAGCTTTGGCTTTATGCTTGGGGTCATTGTCTTGCTGTAAAACAAATCTTCTCCCAAGTCGCAGTTCTCTTGCAGACTGCATCAGGTTTTCCCCCAGGATTTCCCTGTATTTTGCTGCATTCATTTTACCCTCTACCTTCACAAGCCTTCCAGGGCCTGCTGCAGTGAAACATCCCCACATTCACGGTAGGGATGGTGTGTTTTTGATGATGTGCGTGTTTGGCTAGTGTCGAACATAGTGTTCAGTCTGATGGCCAAAAAGCTCAATTTTGGTTTCATCAGACTATAGAATGTTTTTCCAGCTGGCTTCAGAGTCTCCCACAAGCCTTCTGGCAAACTCGAGCTGAGATTTCACATAAGGTTTTTTCAACAGTGGCTTTCTCTTTGCTACTCTCCCCTAAACCTGCGACTGGTGAAGCACTTGGGCAACAGTTGTTGTGTACGCAGTCCCTCCCATCTCAGCCACTGAAGCTTGTAACACCCCAAGGGTTGTCATGGATCTCTCGGTGGCCTCCCTCACTAGTCCCCTTCTTACACAGTCACTCAGCTTTTGAGGATGGCCTGCCCTAGGCAGATTTACAGCTGTGCATATTCTTTCCATTTCTTGATGATTGACGTAACTGTACTCCAAGAGATATTCAGTGACTTGGAAATTTTCTTGTATCCAGCTCCTGACCTGTGCTTTTCAATAACCTTGCTGCAGAGTTGCTTGGAGTGTTCTTTAGTCTTCGTGGTGTAGTTTTGCCGGATAGACAATAGACAATAGACAATAGGTGCAGAAGTAGACCATTTGGCCCTTCGAGCCTGCACCACCATTTTGAGATCATGGCTGATCATCTACTATCAGTACCCGGTTCCTGCCTTGTCCCCATATCCCTTGATTCCCCTATCCATAAGATACCTATCTAGCTCACCAGCAGTTGGACCTTCCAGATACAGGTGTATTTTTACTACAATCAATCGAAACACCTTGACTGCACACAGGTCTCCAAAAACAGATCTCCATTCAACTAATTATGTGAGCTCTGAAACCAATTGGCCGGGCCACTGATGATTTGGTGTGTCAGAGTAAAAGGGAGTGAATACTTTTGCAATCAATTATTTTGTGTTTTATATTTGTAATTAATTTAGATCACCTTGTAGAGATTTTTCACTTTGACGTGAAAGTCTTTTTCTATAAATATATGTACAGTAATTTATATTGTACTTCTTATTGTAATTTATGTTTTTAATTATTACATTTGCACTGTGCTGCTGTTGCAAAATTGCAAATTTCATGACATGTCAGTGATATTAAACCTGATTCTGATAGAGCAGAGAATCAGGCCCTTTGGCCCGTCTGCTCCATTCCGAGCTAGCTACCTCCATTTCCTGCACTAGCATTCATGAAATCCCACTGAACACCACAATTTGCCATTTTTTCACAATTTAGTTAGTACTAGAAGAGGACTGGTTTCTTAAGGTTGTAGTACCTGTGGGAGGGGGATAGTGGCGATAAGCTCCCACTACCTATTGAATGCTCCAGTGGCGTATGTCTCAAATAGCCTCTGGCAGCCAAGTTCAGCTCCTGCCTTCGCCTGTGTCTTAGTTACTGAGCCCAGCGTAATCGTTTCTACTGACAGGAGAAGGGGCAAAGGTGTGTTACTGGCGCCTTAAGACCAGTTGCTTCAGGCAGGTCGGCAGCTCATCTCACAGAAGGAAAACTCTGATCTCAAACCTCCGCTGTCTCCGCTCCCCCACTCATGGGGGCGGCTTTGGGAGTAAACCCCGAGGGGAAACCTGGAGCCGGAATCTCTAATTCAGTCCCACGTTGAGTTCAACGCTGACTGACAATCACGTAGAGAATTAGGACGCAAGATCCGTGGGCGACCCGGACCAACGGAGGGCCTCAAGCAGAGGCCTGTCTGCCAGCCCCCACTACCCCTTTCAAAATGGTAGCTCCAGGCAGACCATCCAAAGCTGGCGTCAGGGCCATTGATCTAAATGATTTTCTGAAACCCTTGCCAGAGGAAAAATCAATGGGTTTAATTATCATGTAGTCACTTACTGTGTCATTCAGACTCGGCTCTGAGCCACAATGGGACCATATAAAAGACAGAAGCAGCCCAGGCAGTAAGGCAGGACAGACAGCCTTCCTACTTCAACACAACAGGATCCTTGGGCAGGCTAGTGACCCAGGGGCTCTCGCTCCTCCAGGACAGGTTTTACTCTCAGCTCTCTCCGGTCTTTCATTCAGGAGGGGGAAACAGTGGCCACCTTGTGGAAAGTGTGGGGTTGTAACCATGTGGGCTCGAGAGGGGTGAAAGATGCGGGGTGGCGCCTCAGTAGTGAAGCGGTTAGCGCAATGCTGTTACAGCTGGGCGTTTGGCGTTCAAACCTGGCGTCCTCTGCAAGGACTTTGTACGTTTTCCCTGAGAGACTGCGTGGGCTTTCTCCAGGTTCCTCCCACAGTCCAAAGACGTACCGGGTGGGTTCACTGGTCATTGTAAGTTGTCCTGTGATTAGACTAGGGTTAGATCGGCGGGTTGCTGGGCAGTTGGACAGAAGTGTATCTTAAAATAATAAAGTACAATTGTGGAGATTCTGATCTTTACAGGTATTTCAACTGGAGATAGATAAATGAATCGGAATTGGAAAATACACACAGTGGCCACTTTATTGGGTACACCTACTCGTTAATACAAATATCTAATTAGCCAATTGTGTGGCAGCAACTCTGTGCATAAAAGCATGCGGACACGGTCAAGAGGTTCAGTTGTTGTTCAGACCAGACATTGGAATGGGGAAGAAATGTGATCTAAGTGACTTTGGGTATCTCAGAAATTGCTGATCTCCTGGGATTTTCAGGCACAAGAGTCAGTAGAGTTTACAGGGAATGGTGAGAGAAACAAAAAACATCCAGAGAGCGGCAGCTGTGTGGGAGAAAATGCCTTGTTACTGAGAGAGGTCAGAGGAGAACGGCTAAAGGTGACAGTAACTCAAACAACTACACGTTACCACAGTGGTGTGCAGACGAGCATCTCTGAACGCACAACGCGTCGAACCTTGGCCTACAGCAGCAGAAGACCACGGGCATGCACTCAGCGGCCGCTTCATTAGGTACAGGGTGAGGCGCAAGTTGAACGGGAACGCCAGGTGATGCCGTGCACGCGCTGCCCTGTGCTTCTTGGTGGCAGGGGTCACAAATGATCAGATGTTGTTAGCACAGCCTGGGTGAGTAACCGTGATCTGTGGAGGGAAGGGTTAGATTGATCTCGGAGTGGTTTAAAAGCTTGGCACAACATTGCGGACCAAAGGGTTTGTGCTGTGCTGTTGTGTTTTACGTACACGTTGCCACCATTGAGACACATCGCATGTTAATAAAAAGCCCTTCCGGCTCTTCGAGACGCGCCACTCAGCAACCTCCGGTTTAACCCGAGGCTAATCATGGGGCAATTAATAATGAACAGTTAACCTACCAAACGGTACGTCTTTGAACTGTGGGAGGAAACTAGAGCACCCGGAGGAAACCCACACAGTCATGGGGAGAACATACAAACTCCTTACAGGCAGCGGCGGGAATTGAACCTGGGTGACCGGTGCTGTAAAGTGTTGTGCTGCCCCCTACGCTACTGTTGAGATTGTAGTGGGGGATATGAATGGTGAAATGTTTAGATAGGCTGTTTTGTCCTGTAAAAAGAAAATCAATGTCCTTTGAAAGTTATTGGAGCTGCACTCGTCCCTGTAAGTGGAGAACATTCTGTTACAACCCTGATTTGTACCTTGTCGTACAGGAAGCAGATCGGGAGCAAACCTGGATATGGAGCGGGGAGGCGATGGCACTCATCCTCAAGTGTGTGGTCAGGAGATGAGACTGTTAAAAGTAAGTTAATAAATGCTTGTTAAATTAGTTGCTGTGTCTCCAACATTACCACAGTGAGAATACCGAAACAACTCTTCACTGCTTGTAATTCAGAAGGATGAGAGGAGATCTTATAGAAACATATAACATTATGAAAGGGATAGATAAGATAGAGGCAGGGAAATTGTCTTCATTGATAGGTGAGACTAGAACTAGGGGACAAGGCCTCAAGATTTAGGGGAGTAGATTTAGGATGGAGATGAGGAGGAACTGCTTTTCCCAAAGAGTGGTGAATCTGTGGACTTTTCTGCCCAATGAAGCAGCGGAAGCTACTTCAGTTAAGACAAGGTTGGATACATTTTTGAATAATAGGGGAATTAAGGATTATGGGAAAAGGCGGAGATGAGTCCATGACCATATCAGCCATGATCTTATTGAATGCTGGGACAGGCTCGACGGGCGATGTCCTGCTCCTATTTCTTATGTTCTTACAATGACGGGAGATTCTGCAGATGCTGGAAATCCAGAGCAACACACAAAAAGTGCTGGAGGAACTCAGCATCTATGGGTGGGGAATAGATACCGACATTTCAGGCCGATATCTTGAACAGGACTGGAAAGGAAAGGGGGAGAAGCCAAAAAAATGTGAGGGGATGTGGGAGTAAAAACTGGCAAGGGACAGGTGAGACTAGGTGAGAGGGAAGTTGGATGGGTGGGGAAGGGGGGTGAAGTAAGAAGTTGGGAGGTGATAGGTGGAAGAGGTAAAGGGCTGAAGAAGAACGAATCTGATTGGAGAGGAAAGTGGACCATGGGAGAAAGGGAAGGAGGAGGAGGGGGTGATAGGCAGGTGAGAAAAAGAGGGGAGAGAGAGGAGCCAGAGTGGGGAATGGAGAAAGGAGATAAAATATCAGAAGATGGAGAAATTAATTTTCATGTTGTTAGGCTGAAGACTTTCTCAGAGATTGCAAAAACGCCAACAAAAGTGCTGGGTTTTCTTACAGGTTCTAGAAAAGGATGTGCTAAGTTCAGAGGAACTGGGTTCACTTGAGCCTGACATAATCTGGGGCGCAGCATCTCGTTTTTGTCTTGATCTACTAAGGCCCTTCAGAGCTACCATTGAGCTCAGCGATTTCAGATGGCCAGACTTTGCATTCGCAGCAGAACCAGCCGATTCGGAACAAAGACCGTCAGCTCGCGAGGTGAACGTTGTCTGTCTGTCCAGCTGAGTGTTGCCAGCGCGGTTTGTTTTGTTTCGGTTTGTAAGCATCAGCTGGATTTTTCCTTTCTAGTTTGAATCCCACAGTTTATTTCTGCCCTTTTTGCCCTTTTGCTTCTCGACCTTCATCCCTCTCCTTTGATTTTTACGCCCTCCATGAACACTACCTGTAATTATTGGCAGGACGGTAGTGTGGTGGTCAGTACAACGCTTTACAGTACAGGTGACCGGGGTTCGATTCCCGCTGCTGGGGTTGGGTTTGTACGGTTTCCCCGTGATCGTGTGGGTTTCCCCTGGGTGCCCACAGTCCAAAGACGTACCGGTTGGTAAGATTGTAAATCGTCCCGTGACTAGGCTAGTATTAAATTGGGGGAATTGCTAGGCAGCACAGCTCAAAGGGCCAGAAGGGCCTGTTCTGTGCTGTACCTCAATAAATAAATCAACTTCTTCTACCTGTCTGTCCTGGCTCCACAGCCTTGGGTCTCTTCATTTCCCTTTATTTATCAAGTAAAGCAGGGTTCACTTCTAATTTTTCTCAATTTGGATGAAAGTTTGGAAAAGTTGGGTTTAGTTAAGCAAAGCTTAGCAAAGTCAGAGAGACTTGCAGGAGAGTGGCTCGATGAGAACATTTCATGCACCATCAGGCCATGCCTCTCAGGGACCTATGCTAATATTGCATGTGTTATCGTAACTATGTGTGATGGGAGTACTGTGTTCTGTACCTTGAGTGATATTCCATTTAGCTGCTTACAAGTGTATGGTTGAACAACTATTAAACCTGAACTTGACCCGTTGTCACACGCAAGCGAACGTGGCTGCACAGGTGCAATGAGAAACTTACTTGCGGCATCATCTCAAGCGCAGAGCATCAGCGTTCACAAGATGAACATATCGTGCACTCTTTTTTCAGCTCCCTATAATTTTTTTTTACATCTGCGCAGGCCAACCACTGCTCTGAGCAGAAAGTCTCTACACAGCCTGAAAACACGGCACTTTAAAAGTTTGTTTTGTAATATGCAGACTATCAATATTTAGAATGAAAATTGGAAAAACGCATGTATTTTGATTTGATTTATTAATTGAAGGGCATAATGAAATAGAGCGCAACAAAGAAAGCTTTCACATTTCATAAACTTTTTCTAGTTACGTCCAATTCCAGCTACGTGGAAACGGAGGCTGTGTGCGCGGGGCCATTTCAGTTACCGTGTGGCTGCACACCTGAGCAGCTTAGAGGGAACGGTGATTACAACAAGCAAAGTCTATTTTGGTGTAAAGTGGTCGAAGTCGTCATGGTATTGTTAAACTGTTGTGCCGATTGGTTTAAGAACGGAAGGAATTAATGAATTTTTTGGGGGTTGAACAGCTGCATCAGGGACAGATTTCAACATTTGTTGAAGTCACAGGTCTGATGCCTCTGAGTCCCCGAGTCCGCTGGAGGCAGCCTGCCCTGGGGTATGTGTGAGTGGGCGAGTGAGAGGGAGGCAAGAGCCTTGTTTTGCTGTTGTTGCTGCTATTCTGATAAACGTCGTGGGCCTGCTATGTTGGTGCCGGAATGTGCGGTGACACACCAGCGCATCCTTAGGATGCAAATGGCACTTTTCGCTGTATGTTTCGATGCACATGTGATGAAGAAACATGACTCTGATCTGATGGGATGAAGGGAAATAGGTATCCTTGAACTCAGTGGTCCTGGGCTTCGCGTTTCTGCACCTCTCACCCGATGGTAACTACGAGGAGATGACTTGGTGGGGATCTGTTTATCTCTCTTTCGTTTCTGAGCCTTGGGGTTCTTCCAGGAGTCAGGAATGGCGAGCAGTCTTAATTCCAAGATTTCAGTTTATTGTAAAGAACAAACAAACATACAAGTACTAAGCAAACTACGTAAAGAGCTGAGAAATGATGCTAAGAGTGGAATTAATTCTAAGGGGTGTAAGACAAAGGAATAAAAGATGGCGCTTGTGAAAAATCTATCACTTTTATATATAAGGGAAATTCCTTAGATAGAGATGCATTAATTAATAACCTACATAATTAAAACAATTTCATCACGTGGGTCATGTGCTAATAATTAGCCAATGAAAAATAAGAAAGGTGATAAACCGTTAGTTTAGCTGCTATACCGTTTTCTGCCAGTAAGTGAAAAATACACAAGTTTGTTAAAAAGTACAAATCTTATAAAAACAAGTATTATTTTTTAAAGATTCTAACAGGATCTTTAATGATGGATGTCTTCTTTCTGAAGCAGAGCCTTCTTTAGATATTTCTGATGGTGGGAGGGTTGTACGTGAATCTGAAACATCAAGTATCGTTCTTGCTCCATAAATTCTGTCTGATATACTGTGTTTTTCCACCATTCAGTTTTCAGTTCACATTTCCAGTATTTGTCTTTATATTTTTTTTTTGTTTTTTAGAATTTTATGAAGGGATCTCTCTGAGGTGTTGGAGCTCACATTCTATGGGATGTGTAAGGTAAGGACAAAACTACTTCCACTCACTGATTCAGAATCAGGTTTATTATCAACAACGTACGTCATGAACATCGTTGTTTTGCGGCAGCAGTAGACTGAAACATTAACAATCACTGTTACAATAAGTAATATTTTAAACTAGTGCAAAAGAGATCTGATGGCGGAGGGGAAGAAGCCGTTCCTGAAACGTTCAGACGTTGAGTGCATGTCTTCAGGCTCCTGTACCTCCTCCCCAGTGGTCGTAATGAGCAGAGGCCAGATCCTGAATGGAGAGGGTCCTTAATGATGGATGTCCTCTTTATGAGGAATCGCCAGTTGAAGATGTCCTCGATAGATAGATAGATACTTTATTCATCCCCATGGGGAAATTCAACTTTTTTTCCAATGTCCCATACACTTGTTGTAGCAAAACTAATTACATACAATACTTAACTCAGTAAAAAATATGATATGCATCTAAATGGGGAGGCTAGATCGATACTTTACTGATCCCAAAGGAAATGACAGTGTCACAGTAGCATTACAACTGCACAGATTAAACATTAGAAGAGAAGTAAGAAAGAATAAAAAATGTTACCACAAACAGTCTAACAGGAGGGATCATCACTTTCCCGGCTATAGGTTGATTCGTTATAGAGCCCAATGGCCGAGGGTAAGAATGACCTCATATCGCGCCCCTTGGAGCAGCGCCATTGTCTCAGTCTATTACTGAAACTGCTCCTCTGTTCAGCCAAGGTGGCATGCAGAGGCTGAGAAACATTGTCCAGAATTTCCAGGATTTTCCGTAGGGTCCTTTGTTCTACCACAGCCTCCAGTGTGTCCAGTTTGACTCCTGTAACAGAGCCAGCCTTTCTAATCAGTTTATTGAGCCTGTTGGCATCACCCATGTTGATGCCATTGTCCCAGCACACACCGCATCGCAGATTGTACTGGTGACAACAGGCTGGTAGAACGTGAGAAGGAGAGGCCTACACACTCCTCAAGACTTCAGTTTCCTGGCAACCCTGTCCTTTCTTGTACACAGCCTCTGTGTTTCTGCTCCACTCAAGTCTGTCATCCTGGTGCACCCCCAGGTACCTGTAGGTCCTCACCACATCCACGTCCTCACCGTCAACAGTAACAGGCAGCAATGCAGGCTTAGTCTTCCTACAGTCCACCACCGTCTCCTGGTGCCCGCGTTGGAGCTGGCAGAGTCTACAACCCCCTACGGCTTTTTCTGCATCGGTGCCTCCATACCAGTGATGCAACTGGTCAGAATGATCTCACCCCTGCATTATATCTTGAGAGATCCTGTAAATGTAAATATTAGGATTCTACATAATTGTGTCTTTTCTTCAGTTTCCTCTCCAGGGTTAAGACTCGGGACTTCACTAAGCTTCTCACCCATATTGGTCAAGAGCTTCCTAATCTCTGAAGACCTTTGCTCTGAAGACCACGTGCTCCACTTCGTGCCCTGGACCTCGAAGAGCATCAGGACTATTTTCTCGATCTGCCTGACTCTGTTTGATATGTTTGATATTGGGTTGCTTTTTTTGAAAGCGCAACTATATATCAGACATATTCCTCCAGTGTCTGGCCTAGCTCTCCCCAGGCTGCGAGACTTCAGGAGCCCCTGCTACCACCCGCTACACGTTACTAATGACAGCGCCAGTAGCAATATTGCTGTTGTAAATTTATCTTTACAGACAACTTTTACAATCTTTCAACATTATTGTGTTACTATTGTTATGTGCGGTACGTGATATTCGTGCTGTGTTTTGTACGTAGGTCCTTGAGGAATGTTGTCTTGTTTGGCCGTATATGTGGACATGAACCTGAACCTGCACTGTTTGGGTCATCATGCAAGACTTGCATATTGAGGCCATGATCAGACAACAAAATAATCTTATAAGCAACGAATAAATAAGTTCAGTTGTGATGGTGCTGATGCCATCTCCCTGTCCATCGGTTAAGTTTAACAACAAGTGCTCCCATGATGACTTTCTCATGATTTTATTTACAGCAACTGTGCACTTTTTACAACAATTAAACCATATAGCACGAGTAATTTTATGTACTGTTTCACATTAGTAACATAACACATAACATCCTTCTGCAGGATTCCCCAAAGGTTAACTTGCAGGGTGAGTGCCTGGTGAGGAAGGCAAATTAGATGTTAGCACTCATTTCAAGAGGGCTAGAATATTTTTAATTTTATTTTTTGTTGAGATACAGTGTGGGGTAGGCCTTTACAGTCCTTCGAGCCATGCCACCCAGCAACCCCCGATTTAACTCTAGCCTAATCATGGGATAATTTACAATGACCAATTAACCTACCAACCGGTACGTCTTTAGTCTGTGGGAGGAAACCGGAGCACCCGGAGGAAACCCACGCAGTCACAGGGAGACGTACAAACTCCTTACAGGCAGCGGCAGGAATTGAACCCCAGTCGCTGTACGGTAAAGCGTTGTGCTAACCACTACGCTACCGTGCCACTCCTATAAAAGAACGGATGCAATGGTGAGGCCTCACTTGGAGGGCTGTGAGCAGTTCTGGGCCCCTATCTTAGAAAGGATGTGCTGGCATTGGAGAGGAGTCAGAGGAAGTTCACAAGAATGATTCCAGGAAGGAAAGGGTTAATGTATGAGGAGTGATTGAAGGCTCGGGGCCTGGACTCGTTGGAATTTAGAAGAATGAGGGGAGGATCTCATTGAAACCTATTGAATATTGAAAGGCCTCGATAGGGTTGATGTTTCCTATGGTGGGAGAGTCTAGGACCAGAGGACACAGCCTCAAAATAGCGGGACATCCATTTAGAACGAAGATGGGCTGGAATTTCTTCAGCCAGAGAGTGGTCAATCTGTGGAATTTGTAGACACGGGTGTCTGTGGAGGCCAGGTCATTGGGTATATGATAAGGCAGCGTGTGATAGATTCTTGATTGCTCAGGGCACGAAGGGATACGGGGAGAAGGCAGGAGATCGGGGCTGAAGGGGAAATGAATCAGCCATGATGGAATGGTGGAGCAGACTCAATGGGACAAATGTCCTCATTTGCTTCTATATCTTATGGCATTATGGTCTTCTGGCGCAGCAGTAAAATATTGTAGCATACTACTGTGCCCAGTGTGACACCTTTCCCATGGATAAATGGAAGAACGATTATCAATGGCACGAGTGCCCTGCTGCTCACCCTCCCCTTTATACACTCAGTGGCCACTTTATTAGGTACACCTGTTCACCTGCTCGTTAATCCAAATATCCAATCAGCCAATCACGTGGCAGCAACTCAATGCATAAAAGCGAGGTTCATTTGTGTTCAGACCAAACATCAGAATGGGGAACAAATGTGATCTTAGTGACTTTGACCATGGAATGATTTCTGGTGTCAGATGGGGTGGTTTGAGTATCTCAGAAACTGCTGATCTGGGATTTTCACAGAAACATAGAAAACCTACGGCACAATACAGGTCCTTCAGCCCGCAAGGCTGTGCCGAACATGCCCTTACCTTAGAACTACCTAGGGTTACCGATAGCCCTCTATTTTTCACACACAACAGTCTCTAGAGTTTACAGAGAATGGTGTAAAAACATGTAGAGGTTCCGTGGGTAAAAACACCTTGTAATGAGGGAGGTCAGAGGAGAATGGCCAGACCGGTTCAACCTGATAGGAGGGCGACCATAACTCAGATACAACTGTGATCCCTAACCACTGAGAGTATTTTAAACACATTTGCAGAGATTACTTCACAAATACAAAAGCTGGAAAAGACAATGCAAGAAACACTACTACAGACAATAAGATGTGCAAATATAATGTGTTCCAACCGCTGCTTGCTGAGGATCAGATTTCCAAACTGTGTGAGAGTGTGTATGTGACCCAGATCACGAATTGAAGCAAACTAAGTTAGCAGTAAGTACTTCCAACAGCAGGGGGCAGTAACTAGCGGGAAGACCTATTGTATAAACATATAAAGAATAGCTTTACCTGCCACACGTACATTGAAACATACAAACGCCTTGTCTTTGCGTCAATGACCAACATAGTTTGAGATATGCCGGGGACGTCCGCAAGCTGCTCGTGAGCAGTTTCAAGTTCCTGGGTGTCCATACCTCTGAGGATCTACCCTGGTCCCAACACATTGATGCAGCTACAAAGAAGGCAAGATGGCGGCTATATTCCCTTAGGAGTTCGGGGAGACTTGGAATGTCACCTAAAACACTTGCAAATTTCTACACATGTACTGTGGAGAGCATTCTAACTGGCTACACAGGATCAAAACCAGCTGCAGAGTTGTAAACTCAGTCAGCTCCACCATGGGCACTAGCCTCTATCGTATCCAAGACATCTTCAAAGAGCAATGCCTCAAAAAGGACCCCATCATTAAGGACCCCGTCACCCAGGTCATGCCCTGTTCTCATTGCTACCATCAGGGAGGAGGTACAGGAGCCTGAAGACACACACTCAATGATTCAGGAACAGCTTCTTCCCTTCCGCCATCCGATTTCTGAATGGACATTGAACCATGAACATCACCTCACTTTTTAAAAGAATCATTTTTGCACTACTTATTTAATTTAACTTCTTTATTTCACAGTTTTTTCTGTCTATTGCATTGTACTGCTGCTAAGTTAACAAATTTCTTGACACAGGCCGGTGATATTGAACCTGAACTCTGACGATTTGCAAAGAACCAGGGGTAGATCAGGAGGTTTCAATGCAGGGAGTTCTGACCTGCAATGTGCTGTCTGAGAGGCTCGTAGAAGATGATAATAGTCATAGAACACTACAGCACAGTGAAAGGCCCTTCGGCCCATCTAGTACGTGCTGGAACATTGACCTGCACCCAGACAATAGCCCTCCACATCCCTCCTGTCCATGTACCTATCCAAATTTCTCTTCAATGTCGAAATGGAGCCTGCTTCCAACATTTGTGTCGGTGGCTCATTCCACACTCTCACCACCCTCTGAGCGAAGAGGCGCCTCTTAAACATTTCACCTTTCACCCTTAACCCGTGACCTCCATTCAAAGGGAACTTTTGAAAGGGAACTGGGTCAATTCTCCAAAAAAGAAAATGAAAGTGTGGTGGGACAAGTGTAACTAATTGAATAACCCTTCTCAAAATGCTGCCTGGTTCGGAAATTGCACCGTCTCGGATCGCAAGACCCTGCAGCGGATAGTGAGGTCAGCTGAGAAGATCATCGGGGTCTCTCTTCCTGCCATCACGGACACTTACACTACACACTGCATCCACATGCAAACAGCATTATGAAGGACCCCACACACCCCTCATACAATCTCTTCTCCCTCCTGCCGTCTGGGAAAAGGCACCGAAGCATTCAGGCTCTCATGACCAGACTATGTAACAGTTTCTTCCCCCAAGCTATCAGACTCCTCAATACCCAGAGCCTAGACTGACACCTTACTGCCCTATTGTCTTGTTTATTATTTATTGTAATGCCTGCACTGTTTTTGTGCACTTTATGCAGTCCTGGGTAGGTCTGTAGCCTAGTGCAGTTGTTGTGTGTTTTTTCTTCTCTGTGTTGTTTTTTTTATGTAGTTCAGTCTAGTTTTTATAATGTGCCATGTGACACCATGGTCCTGAAAAATGTTGTCTTATTTTTACTGTGTACTGTACCAGCAGTTAAGGTTGAAATGACAATAAAAGTGACTTGACTTGGTATAGGTACAATGGGCCAAATGGCCTTCTCCTGTGCTCCACCATTCTGCAAATATATTGATAGAAAGATTGCTGAAGGGAAATGTTTAGTATGGGAATGAGAAGTCATAATTCTTTTTTTTTTGTAATCCAATGCATCTACAATTAATACATTTCACTCTATCAGTCCCTCACACTGCAGCCTTTTTTCTCCCTTAGAAGTTCTTACCCTCTGCCTGCACCTTGTCCTGTTACCAATTCTTCCTTTATCTCCCACTTTCCAGCATTTCACTCTTCTTACTCACACACATCCCACCCTGCAAACAAAAAAACACAAAACACTGACACTGCAGCCCTGCTCCCCGCTGAGCCCTGATATAATGTCACTGTCACCTGTCTGTGCACAGACAGCACCAATAAAACATCCTTTTATGGAGCCCTGCGCTCTGCAAATAACCCTCGCTCACCCTCTTTTGTTTCCTGTAATCCGTTGTCATAATCCTGAAAATGCGTGACTGTATCACTGGGGAACGCGCTCCATTAGAGTGGGCTGTAAACCGAGCCCCACCAGGACGAGCAGATTTAGGCTTCTTTTTTTAGCCAGAAATGTGATTTAGAGTCACCGTCCTGGAGAAAGACAGCACGGCGACAGGTATTTTGGTCCTCTGGGTCCCATTTCTTGTATCCTGGGCACCTTGTTCTTCACGCCAGATCAGTGAGCAAACATCGGTGAGTTATTAACTTTGAAAGTATCACAGAATGCGATCATTGAGTGCACCACGCAGGTCACATAAAGGGAAAATAATGACTCAGACAAAGGGTAAAGCTTCCTAAACGCTCTGTAAGTTCAAGTTTATTGTCACCAGACTGTACCAAATGAAGCAACGTTCCTCCACCCCACCGTGAACCCACAAGGCATATTATCACATTCAGCGCATGAAACAAAAAAAAAACATTAAAAATCAAAATAAAACAAAAATACAAAACATGGTGGGAAAAATGAAAGTCTTTATTCTCAAAGCTAACCTCTGGAGAGAAGCTCACTCTCCTGACACAAAATATACTTCTTCAACACAAAGATAACAATAGATGATTAACTACAGTTTCAATTGCTATGATCGTCTACCTGACTCTAACATTTTGAATGTAGTCAGGTAAGTTGACAGAATTACATATTTACAATGGCAGCAGATCCCAACGGGACACCCAGAATATACCCCTGTTGTTGCAGTGTTGAAGGATGTCTCCATGAATATACAACAAACCGGAAGATCAGCATTTTGTGTGTGTTGCTGTGCATTAAGTGGCACGGATACACCCTTAACAATGTGAGTTTCAACGGGACAGAATCAGTATCCGGGTGAACTGGTGAGACTGTTGTAAATTCGGGGACCACTTTGTTGAGCACCTCTGCTCCATCCGCTGCAAATGGGACTTCCCAGTGGCCAAACATTCCTATTCCCATTCCGACATGTTGATCCCTGGCCTCCTCTTGTCCTCAAGGTGGAGGAGCAACACCTTATATTCCATCTGGGTCATCTCCAACCTGCTGGTATGAATATCGATTTCTCCTTCTGGTGAACAAAATCCTTCCTCCCCCCACCCCCCCCCCCCCCCCATCTATTTCCCACTCTTAACTTTTGAACTTTTACCTCTTCTCACCTGCCTATTACTTCCCCCTGGGTCCCCTCCTCCTTCCCTTTCTCCTATTGGTCCACTCTCCTCTCCAATCACATTCCTTCTTCTCCAGCCCTTGACCTTTTCCACACACCTGGCTTCACCTATCACCATCCAGCTAGCCTCTTTCCTCTCCCCGCTCCTTTTAATTCAGGCATCTCCCTCCTTCCCTCTCAGTCCTGATGAAGGGTCTCAGCGTGAACATCGACTGTTCACTCTTTCCCATTGATGCTGTCTGAGTTCCTCCAGCATTTCGTGTGCGTTGTAGCGTCTGCAGATTTTCCCAATGATTGGTTTCACTGGCCACAGAGAGTCAATTGGAAGTTATATTGTCTACAGCTTCTATTTCCCAAAAACAGGGTTCGCATTTCAGCTAATCCATAATTTCCCTATCCATAATTTCATAACTCCAGAATGAGCCCTAACACAGAAAAAACACTTGGATCAATATTGGATAAAGCTTTCTCTCCACTGACCCATCAAAAGCCCCCTTGAATCAGAATCAGGTTTAATATCACTGGCATGTGTAGTGAAATTTGTTGTTTTGCTGTTTTATAGAGAGAGAGGGAGAGGGAGGGAGGGGAGGGAGAGGGAGAGAGAGAGAGAGAGAGAGAGGGGGGGAGAGAGAGAGAGAGAGAGGGGGGGGAGGGAGAGAGAGAGAGGGAGGGGGAGAGGGGGAAAGGGAGAGAGAGAGTGAGAGAGAGTGGAGAGAGATGGAGAGAGAGAGAGAGGGAGAGGGGGAGAGGGAGAGAGAGAGTGTGAGAGATGGAGAGAGAGGGGGGGAGGGAGAGGGGGAGGGAGAGAGAGAGGGAGAGGGAGGGAGGGGGAGGGGAAGAGAGAGAAAGGGAGGGGGAGAGGGGGAAAGGGAGAGAGAGAGTGAGAGAGAGTGGAGAGAGATGGAGAGAGAGAGAGGGAGAGGGGGAGAGGGCGAGAGAGAGAGTGTGTGTGAGAGAGAGAGAGAGAGAGAGAGATGGAGAGAGAGAGAGAGCTAGTGTGTCTAAGATTTTATGTACATTATGTCTTCCCAGTTACCAATTAACACTTACTACTACTGAGTTAATACAAAGCTAAAAACTTACCCTACCTATAGAGATATATATATATATGCCTAAGACATTTGCACAGTATTGAATATATAAAATAAATTAAATTAATAGTGCAAAAAGAGATGTAAAGAAAAAAGTAATGAGGTGGTGTACATGAGATCATTGTCCACTTAGTTATCTGATGGCAGAGGGCAAGAAGCTCTCCCTAAAACGTTGAGTGTGTGTCTTTGGACTCCTGTAGCTCCTCCTTGATGGTGGCAATGAGGATCTTTGAGTGGGATAGGGCATTTGTCTTTGGAGAGAAGGAGGGTGAGCAGTAACTTGATAGAGGTGGAGAAGATGATAAGAGACTTAAATCAAGTGGATAGCCAGAAACTTTTTCCCAGGGTGAAAATGGTTAATATGATGGGGCATCATTTTGATGTGATTGGAGGGAAGTGTAGTTGGGGGGTGGGGAGTTAGCCCATCCCACAGCGCAGCAAGATCAACAGCACAGAAACAGATCCTTCAGCCCATCCAGTCTTGCTGAACTGTTATTCTGCCTCGTACAATCTGGACCACAGCCCTCAAAACCCCTCCTATCCATGTACCTCTCCGAATTTCTCTTAAATGTTGAAATCAAATCTGCATCCACCACTCTCACCATCCTCTGAGTGAAGACGTTCCTCTTCATGTCCCCTTAAACACTTCACCTTTCACCCTTAACCCATGACCTCCAGTTCTCGTCTCAGTGGAAAAGCCTGCCTCCACATCCCTCGTAATTTTGTACACCGCTATCAAATCTCCTCTCATTATCCTGCGCTCCAGGGACGACCGACCTCCGCGTATCTGCAGACACGACCGGTAATTCTGCAGCAGCTTTTGCTCAGGATTTGTCATGATGTTCCCATCACTGAATAAATGCGCTGTAATCATATACCATGACTGACCTTGATGTGCCCGATGTTCTGTATTGACAGGTTGTGAGTTCAGTCACATTCCACTGACTAGAGTACAAATATCAGGGCTGGCTGTCAGAGTGCCCACACCCCCCATGTCCTTTAAGTGAACTTACAGCATCCAATGGTCATTGCAAAAGAGATCGGGTGAATTCTTGTTCAGTGGCAATAAATGAAGAAAGACAAGTTAGTCGTGATCTTGTGAAATCCTGTAGATTCTTTACATTACAATGAAAAGTACACTCTCTCTTTAAGTGTATTATCTCATTTTATTCTGACTTGGCTTAACAGCCAATAAATTACATAACTCATACAGATCAATACAGCCAGATGTAGAAATAAATCTTTGCTTGTAGTATTGTTTACAAATAATAAACTGACATTAAGAATTACACTTAAATATCTGTAGTACCAAACTGTCCAAATGTTGTGCCGCTATTAGCTTTACAAGTTCCAATTTGGAGGGACAGAACACAGCTTTGAACAATATGAAGGCACAAAAAATCCTCCATGCGTGATGGACAGTCACAAATCAGGGAGGCTACCAGCTCAGACAGATAATTCCCAGCACACGGCCTCAATTCAGAAAGACCATTCAACTTTGGTCCATCCCTTCCCACCGATCTCCCTCCTGGCACTTATCCTTGTAAGCGGAACAAGTGCTACATCTGCCCTTACACTTCCTCCCTCACCACCATTCAGGGCCCCAGACAGTCCTTCCAGGTGAGGTGACACTTCACCTGTGAGTTGGCTGGTGTGGTATACTGCGTCCGGTGCTCCCAGTGCGGCCTTCTATATATTGGTGAGACCCAACGCAGACTGGGAGACCGTTTCGCTGAACACCTAAGCTCTGTCCGCCAGAGAAAGCAGGATCTCCCAGTGGCCACACATTTTAATTCCACGTCCCATTCCCATTCTGATATGTCTATCCATGGCCTCTTCTACTATCAACTAACACCTTATATACCGGCTGGGTAGCCTCCAACCTGATGGCATGAACATTGACTTCTCTAACTTCCATTAATGCCCCTCCTCCCCTTCTTACCCCATCCCTGATATATTTAGTTTTCTCCCCCTCTTTCTCTCTTTCTGCCGATCACTCTGCCTGTTCTCCATCTCCTCCCCCTCCCCCTTTCTTTCTCCCTAGGCCTCCCTTCCCATGATCCTTTCCCTTCTCTAGCTCTGTATCACTTTCGCCAATCACCTTTCCAGCTCTTAGCTTCATCCCACCCCCTCCAGTCTTCTCCTATCATTTCGCATTTCCCCCTCCCCTCACTACTTTCAAATCTCTTACTATCTTTCCTTTCGGTTAGTCCTGACGAAGGGTCTTGGCCCGAAACGTCGACAGCGCTTCTCCGTATAGATGCTGCCTGGCCAGCTGCGTTCCTCCAGCATTTTGTGTGTGTTGATTCAACTTTGGTGTTCCTGCAGATACAAAAGTGAAAATACAATGCCCCCTCCCATCACCCATGCACAGGATGGCAATACAGATGTGCAACATTTTTTCCTACTGCATATTGCTCTTATACTAGATGGGTATGGTAGGATGCTAATGAATAGAGTAACGAGTTTGAACCTACTTGAAAAGTCGAGTCATGAAAAATACACTCACTCACCACTTTATTAGGTACATCGTTGTCATCATTATGTGCCATGTCATATGACATCATCATTATGTGCTGCGTCATATGACATCATCATTATATGCCATGTCATATGTTGCAGGCGATCACGGTCTCACGACCATGATTGTTCTTGGCAAACTTTGAAGTGGTTTGCCATTGCCTTCTTCTGGGCAGTGACCCCCAGCCATTATCAACACTCTTCTGAGATTGTCTGCCTGGTGTCAGTGGTCAGATAACCAGGACCTGTGACAGGCACCAGCTGCTCATATGACCATCCACCACCTAGTCCCATGGCTTCAAAGACGCTGATTGGGGGGGCGGTGCTAAGCAGCTACACCTCACCCAAGGGTGACCTGCAGGCTAGCGGAGGGAAGGAGTGACTTACACCCCTTTTATTAGAGATGTATCTCCACCTCACTACCACATCTGCTCGATAATGCAAATATCTAATCAGCCAATCATGTGACAGCAACTCGCTGCATAAAAGCATGCAGACATGGTCAAGAGGTTCAGTTGTTTTTCCGACCAAACATCAGCAATGTGATCTCAGTGACTTTGACTGGAATGATTGTTGGTGCCAGATGGGGTGGTTTGAGTATCTCAGAAACTGCTGATCTGGGATTTTCACGCACAACAGTCTCCAGGGTTTGCAGAGAACAGTGTGAAAAACAACAAACATCTAGTGAGCAGCAGTTATCAGGTACAGGAGGTTGTGAATAAAGAGTGATTGAGTGTAAAACTGAACTGTCAGGAGGGAGTACACTGCACAGCTGATATTTTAGTACCTTTCACTGTAAGAGAACACAGACAATTCTTTTTCTCCAAGGAATTGTACTAACCTTGGGGGACATCACTGCAGTTGAATTCTGTGCCTAGTCCTCTGTGTGATATGATAGCTGTTGCATAAATTCCTCCTAGGTCTTCATTACAGTATTTCCTAGGTAATCCAACTGCTATGTACTTCTTTGAATGCACTGTAAGCCTCTTGGCATATGGAATAAATAGAGCAGCCAAGTGTGAAGGCCAGGACATTGTTCAAAATAAACCTGGCAGTTAAGCTATGATAAAGTTACCAGTTCACAGCTTTGGTATTTTCCATGGAAGCTGGGCGGACTTCAGCTGAAATCTATCCATTACACAAAAAGTCAAAGTGACCAGATGATGTGATTTTCACATGATAAGAGCTCTTTCCAAAAGATGCATGATGTGGGCTGTGAGATATTCAATGGCCAAGAAACAAAGACAGAGGAATGGGAGATTCGTCAGCCTCTCCGTTCTACCAAAGTTCAAACTCATTGTCATATCTGCACATCTTGAATCTTTAATTGTTATTACCCTTGTCTAACTAAAACAAAATCTGTTAACATTAATTTGAAACTCTTAAACTCCCACTTCAACAGTTTTTCCAGGGAGTAACCCTCGCAAGGTGCCAGGCCCTGATGGTATACCTGGTAAGGCTCTGAAAACCTGTGCCAACCAACTGGCAGGAGTGTTCAATCTCTCACTGCTGCTGCCAGAGGTTCCTACCGGCCTCAAAAGGGCAACCAAGAAGAGAGACTGCGTTGCCTCAATAACTATCACCCAGTGGCATCCACATCACCCCCTCAGTTCTAATCAACAAGTTCCAAAACCTAGACATCTGAGCCTCCTCTGTAACAGGATTCTCGACGTTCTCACTGGGAGACCACAGTCTGTACGGATTGGAGAGAACATCTTCTCTCTGACAGTCAAGGATGCCCGCTGAGCCCGCTGCTCTACTCTCTCCACGCTCACAAGGGTGGGGCCAGGAATAGCTTAAATGCCACCTATAAATTTGCCAGCGACACACCTATTGTTGGCAGAACTTCAAACAGTGATCAGCAGCGCAATAAATCAGCTGGCAGATGGAGTACAATGTTGGTAAATGCGAGGTCATCCACTTTGGAAGGAAAAATAGAAGAGCAGATTCTTATTTAAATGGTGAAAGATTGCAGCATGCTGTTGTGCAGAGGGACCTGGGAGTGTTCGTGCATGAATCGCAAAAGGCTGGTTTGCAGGTGCAGCCGGCTATCAGGAAGGCGAATGCAACGTTGGCCTTCACTGCTGGGGGGATTGAATTATTTTTGTATTCATTTACTGGATGTGGGCATCGCCAGCTAAGCCAGTATTTATTGCCCATCCCTAGTTGCCCTTGAGAAGGTGGTGATGAGCTGCCTTCCTGAACCGCTGCAGTCCCTGAGGTGTGGGTACACCCACAGTGCTGTCAGGGAGGGGATTCCATGACTTTGACCCAGTGACAATGAAGGAACGGTGATCTGTTTCCAAGTCAGGATGGTGAGAGACTTGGAGGGGATTTCCAAGCGGTGGTGTTCCCAGATATCTGCTGTTCTCGTCCTTCTGGACGGTGGTGGTCATGGGTCTGGAAGGTGCTGCCTTAGGAAATATGGTGTGTTGTGCAGTGCATCTTGTAGACAGTACACACTGCTGCAACTGTTCATCGATGGTGGAGGGATTGGTGGAAGGGGAACCAATCAAGAGGGCTGCCTTGTACTGGATGGTGTTGAGCAGGGAGATTACACTGCAACTATACAAGATACTGGTGATGCTGCACCGGGAGTACTGCGTGCAGTTCTGGTCTCCTTACTCGAGGAAGGATATACTGGCAGAGGAGGTTCACCAGGTTGATTCCAGAGCTGAGGGGGTTAGACTATGAGCAGAGATTGAGTTGCCTGGGACTATACTCTCTGGAATTCAGAAGGATGAGATGATATCTTATAGAAACATATAAAATTATGAAAGGGATAGATAAGATAGAGGCGGGAAAGTTGTTTCCACCGGTAGGTGAGACTAGAACAAAGGAACATTGTCTCAAGATTCGGGGGAGTAGATTTAGGATGGAGATGAGGTGGAACTGCTTTTCCCAGAAGGTGGTGAATCTGTGGAATTCTCTGCCCAATGAAGCAGTGGAGGCTACCTCAGTAAATATATTTAAAGCAAGAATGGATATATTTTTGCATAGCAGGGGAATTAAGGCTTATGGGGAAAAGGCAGGTAGATGGAGAAGAATCCATGGTCAGATCAGCCATGATCTTACTGAATGGCGGGCAGGCTCGGTGGGTCAGATGGCCGACCCCTGCTCCTATTTCTTGTGTTCTTATACGCTGCAGCATCAATCTTGCATTCAACATCAGTAAGTCCAAGAAACTGATTGTGGACTTCAGGAAGGGGAAATCGAGGGGCACACACCAGTCCTCATTGAAGAGTCAGCAGTGGAAAGGGTGAGCAGCTTCACGTTCCTGGGTGTCAACATTGCTGAGGATCTATCTTGTGCCCAATATATTGATACAATTACAAAGAAGGCAAGACGGTGGCTATATTTCATTCAGAGTTTGAGGAGAATTGGTGTGTCATCTGATGGCATGAACATCAATTTCTCATACTTCTGGTAATGCCCCCCATCCCCCCCTCTTCTTCACCAGTCCCCATCCCGTTTCCCTCTCTCACCTCATCTCCTTGCCTGTCCATCACCTCCCTCTGGTGCTCCTCCCCCCTTTTCGTTCTCCCATGGCCTTCTGTCTCTTTCACCAGTAACTTCCCAGCTCTTTACTTCATCCCTGCCCCTCCAAGTTTCACCTATCGCCTGGTGTTTCTCTCTCCCCGCACCCCACCTTTCAAATCTACTCCTCAGCTTTTTCTCTCCAGTCCTGCCGAAGGGTTTTGTCCCAAAACGCCGACTTTACTCTTTTCCATGGACGCTAACTGGCCTGCTGAGTTCCTCCAGCATTGTGTGTGTGTTGCTCGGATTTCCGGCACCTGCTGATTTTCTCTTGTTTGCGAATGGACGCTCGCCTCCCCAGCATCGAGGACGCCTTCAAAAGGTGATGACTCAAAATGGTGGCATCCTTCACCCAGGATGTGTCCTCTTTTCACTGCTACCATCAGGGAGGAGATACAGGAGTCTGAAAGACACAATGTTTCAGGATCAGCTTCTTCCCCTCCACCATCAGATTTCTGAATGGACCCATGAACACTTCCTCAGTATTTTCCTTCTCTTTTTGCACTATTTATTGAATTTTTAAAATATATGCTTATTATAATTTATAGTTTTTAATACTGTCTTGTAACGTACTGCCATCTGTAAAGCAAGAAACTTCACGACGTATGCCAGTGATTTTAAACCTGATTCTGATTCAGATAGTGTTAGATCCGACTGTTTAATTCTTAGATTAGGCTGTTTGTCATTTTCTTTGCAGTTTAACGATCCATTATCTGCTTGTATTTTTAGTAGTTCTTATATGATGTAACATATAATTCTAGAATTATATAATTCCATAATTCTGGAAGCTGCTCTTGTGACTGCAGTATTTGAATAAGGGCTTTATCATTGGTTAACTCCTATCTACAAATCAGAATGGAATTTGCTCTATCTTACAGTGCCTTGACAAAGTATTCAGCAACCCCCCCCCCCCCCCCCCCACCCAACAACCCTTTGTTCACATAAAACAGTATTACAACCAGGGGTTTTAATCAATTTAACTGAGACTTTTTATTTGTAAATCACATGCTCCTTTTTTCACAGTAGGGCCCAAAAATCAGGGCTTTAAATGAAGAAAACTGATGTCCTTGAGTGGTGCAGTCAGTGTCTGGATCTTAACCCGATCGAACACCTCTGGGAAGGGTGCATCATTACAGTCTACTGAATCTCCCCTACTAACCGGGCACAGCTTGAGCAATTTCGCAAGGAGGAATGGGCAGATCTTGCTCCATCACGTTGTGCAAAGCCAATAGAGACTTAACCAAAAAGACTTCTGCCGTAATAGCTGCAAGAGGTGTTTTAAGAAAATACTGAGTATAGGGAGGTGAATACTATTGAACTGCTGACATTCCAGGCTTTGAGTTTTTAGTTTTTCATGCCTTACCATTTTCCCTGTTTTTTGGGTTCTACTGTGAAAAAAAGGAGCATGTGATTCACAAATAAAAATTCTCAGTGAAGTTGATCAAAATCCCTGGTTGTAATACTCACTTATGTGAACAAAGGGTTGGGGACTGAATACTTCTTCAAGGCACCGTGTGGGTATAGAATCCACTGCCTCACATTGGGTGCCACCTTAGTTATTTTGTCTCTCCTTGCTCAGCAGAGCTCCGTCACCGTTTGTGTTCAACTTCCCTTTGTTTTAATAAAATGATCATGAAGCAAGGAGTTTTGTGCCTCGCTCCTGACTTCTGAAAGAACCTGTGATTCAAACATCAGAACCCAACAGTAGTCACCGCCGTGATATAGGAAATGCATCAGGCAACCCTTACGTGAATGAAGAAGGGATAAAAATCTGCCCCAGTAAGAATATGGCACCAGAGGATCTACCCGACAATACCGACAGGACATTGAGAAGATAATCCACATCACCGTCTGGTGTGGAGGGGCCACTGCACAGGATTGGAAAAGCTGCGGAGGATTGTAAACTCAGACAGCTCCATCACGGGCACTAGCCTCCCCAGCATCGAGGACATCTTCAACGGGCGATGCCTCAAAAAGGTGGCTTCTATAATTAAGACCCCCCATTATCATGCCTTTTATCACCCCCATTACCATATATGCCTTTTCTCATTGCCTCCGTCAGGGAGGAGGGTCAGGAGCCTGAAGACACACACTCAACGCTTCAGGAACAGCTTCTCCCCCTCCGCCATCAGATTTCTGAATGGACAGTGAAACCTACCTCGCTATTTTTGTTCTCTCCTTACACTGCCTATTTAATATATATTTTATCACAATTGTCACAATATTTAGTATATTGCAAAACAACAAACTTCATGACACGTCAGTGAAGGTAAATCGAATCCTGATAGAAGTGTCAGTCTGAGTCCTGCTCAAATCTCTGTGTGATGTAAAACCTGTCTGAAAGGCAGCGGTGATGTTAACTTGTTCGTCAGTTGGGAGCTGGGCATTGGAATCGTAGAGCCCGGCTTGTGCATGCCGACCAAGACATCTATCTGTGCCGGTCCCATTTACCTGGGTTTGATCTACATCACTCTATCTCTTTCCCAACCATGTGCCTGTTCAAATGATCATTTAAACATTGTAATCATACCTGTCACTACGGCCTCCTCTGGCAGCTCTTTCCATAAACCCAGCAGTCTCTGTAACTCCATACCAACAGTCCCACGCCCGGCTGCCAAAGGAGGAGGGTTGGCCATGGGGGCATCGCGTAAAAACCCGGTGCTACAGAAAGACCCACAGAAGCTCCAAAGACCTCATCCCCAGGATACACCAAGAAGACAGGCTACACCTGGGAACAACTTGAAAGGCTGGTCCAGGACAGAGGCCTCTGGTGAGACGCCGTTAGCGGTTTATGCCCCAGTAGGGGCGATGGGCTTAAGCAGAGCTGAGGGGGGATCTTATTGAAGTGCCTGTGTATAAAGTCATGAGGGGTGTAGACAAGGTGGAAGGGATAAGCTCTCTGTTGAAAAAGAAAATGGATGTTCAACATAATGCAATTACAGTGCCAATGGTCAGTGGTCAGCGATCAGGTTCAATTCTCACTGTCGTCTGTAAGGAATTTGCACTTTCTCCCTGTGACCAAGCAGGTTTACCCCCGCATTCCAAAGACGTACTGGTTAGAGTTAGTGAGCTGTAGGCATGCTATGCTGGAAGTATGGTGACACTTGTGGGCTGCCCCCAGCACATTATTGGATTGTGTTGTTTGTTAACACGCACGACAATTTCAATGTTTGGATGTGCGTGTGACAAATAAAACTCCAAGCTAATCTAAACTAAGCTGCCCCTCAGATCCCTTTTAAACCTTTGCCCTCTCAACTTGAACTTCTGCCTTTGAATTTTAGACTCGGCTACTCTGGGAGAAAGACTGTTCCCATTCACCTTGTCTACACCCCTCATGATTTTATATACAGGCACTTCAATAAGATCTCCCTCAGCCTCTCCCTTCACCCTTCCAATCCCTCCAGTCCTGCTAACGTTCTCGTGCTTTTTCTCTGCACCCTTTCCAGCTGAATGACATCCTTCCTCCGGCTCGGTGACCAGAACTCAGCACAAAACTCCAATCTCTCACTGAAATAAATTATACAATTGCATCAATTGCTCAGCTGCCGAGCTCAAAGCCCCGACTGAGCATTCCAAAGTGTCCTTTCACCCTCCCCCGAGCCACCACTTAACAAACTACACCCTTGAACTCTTATGTCCCAGCAAAATGAAGGGAGGACGGGAGGGTGAATACAGGCCCTGGTGGAGGACTTGGTCAAATGGGGTAAGCTGAATCTGCAGCTCAACATCAGAAAGATGAAGGAGATGGTGATGGACTTTAGGAAGACTAAGCCTGTATTGCTCCCTGTTACTATTGGTGGTGAGGACGTGGATGTGGTGAGGACCTACAGATACCTGGGGGCACACCTGGATGATAGATTTGAGTGGAGCAGAAACACAGAGGCTCTGTACAGGAAGGGCCAAAGTCGCCTCTACTTCCTGAGGAGACTGAGGTCCTGAGGAGTACGTAGGCCTCTCCTTCTCATGTTCTACCAGCCTGTTGTCACCAGTACAATCTTCTACGCGGAGGTGTGCTAGAGCAATGGCATCAACATGGGTGATGCCAACAGACTCAATAAACTGATTAGAAAGGTTGGCTCTGTTATAAGAGTCAAACTGGACACACTGGAGGCTGTGGTAGAACAAAGGACACGACAGAAAATCCTGGCAATTCTGGTCAACGTTTCTCAGCCTCTGCATGCTACCTTGGCTGAACAGAGGAGCGCTTTGAGTAATAGACTGAGACAACTGCTCTGCTCCAAAGAGCGATAAATGAGATCATTCTTACCCTCGGCCATTGGGCTCGATAATGAGTCAACCTATAGCCAGGGAAGTGATGAACCCCCCCCCCCCCCCGTCCCGTCCCGTTAGACTGAGGTAATTTATTTTTTATTCCTTCTTACTTTTCCTAATATATGTATATCTGTGCACTTGTAATACTACTGTAACACTGTAATTTCCTTTCAGAATCTATCTATCCATCTATTCTACAACCCTCTCCAAGGCTCTGCCATTTACTGTGCAAGTCCTGCCTTGGTTTAATGGACCAAAACGCTGCACCTCGCACTTGACTGAGTGAGATTCCATCTGCCATTCCTCGGCCCTCGTCCCCCGTTCATCTGGATCCTGTTGCAATCTCAGGTAACCTTCTTCACCGTCCGCTACCCTCCTATTTTGGTGTCATCTGCAAACTTACTAACCACGTTTACGACATTGTCACCCAAATCGTTAGTATACTTGACAAACAACAGTAGACCCACAGCAATCGTCGTGGGTCGCCACTGGTCACAGGCCTCCAGTCTGAATAGCCGCCACTACCAACTATGTGGCTCCTTCCATCAAGCCAATTTTGTCTCCAATTGACACTGTTGTCTTGGTGCTGTTGCTGTCTGCTGAACATTGTGGGCATGGAATGTGTGGCTGACCCTACACCTGCTTGTCAAACGATGCATTTCACTGTCTCTTTCGAAGTACATGTGATAAATAAATCTGAATCTGAATCTTCATCTGACTGTGTGCTTGTAGAGAGAGGTTGTAGGTTTTGGGTGCCATTAGGTGACTCACTCGCCACAGGATACCCAGCATCTGGCCTGCCGAATCAGCCACATGTTTTATGTAGCTGGTCCAGTGATCCACAGGGCATTGATGGTGGGGAACGTAGCACTGAGTGTGAAGGGTGAGTGATTATGCCCTCGTGTTGGAGATGATTGCTGTCATGTTCAGGCAACTGTAGCACTTGCTGCCTATCAGCTCTTGAGAGAATTTTGTCTAGCTTTTGTTATACACCCTCCAGGATGACCACAACCTCGTCACAGGATTTGGAGGCTTGCATGCCTCAAACAAAATTGTTACGAAGATTCCTTCTACACCTGAGTCTCCACCTGGGACTTGCATGACTGACAGTAGTGAAGACCAGGAGGAAGCCCTGAACACCACCAGTGATGGAAGAACTTCATTGCTGCCCGAAACGCCAACGGTGTAAATCTGTTATACACAGATCTGGGCTGTTCCACACTTCAACTGTGTCTACGTGAGACATTAACTCAACTTCTATCACCAAATATCCTACCAACTGGGCCAAGGTATTCTCCCACAGCTACGGTGGGGCAGAAGCCTGAAGCACCCAACACCAGGTTCAGGAGCAGCCTTCAGACTTCCCTTCAACCATTCAACACGACCTCTTCACTAACTCATCACCGCAACAGTTTGTTCACTTTGCAGGACGAAGGACTTTGTATGTTTTTATTCTAGTTGTGCTCCTTCCTGTATATTTTTGTATAGTTTATAAGTAATTTATGTCTCTCTTGTGAATGCTGTGACGCAGCTGCAAGTAAGTTTTTCATTGCACCCAAGCATACGTGGACTTGTGAGAGTGAACTCAAATCGATTTCCTTTGCTCAAGGCATTAAACAAGCATCAGTGCACATCGGTGTATAATCCCTTTCACAACCGAAGGACTGAAGATGGCTGGTTTTAGGACATTGCCCTGACAACTCAAAATCCTTTACAGTGATGAGCAACTGGATCTTGGGGTCCATGTTCATTGATCCCCGAAAGTGGCCACACAGGTTGATAGGGTGGTTAAGAAGGCCTATGGCATGCTTGCTTTTATTAGTCCAGGCAATGAGCTCAAAAGGCAGGAAGTTATGCTGCAGTGTTTTAAAACTCCAGTTAGGCTGCATTTGGTGTATTGTATACAATGCTGGTCACCCCATTATAGGAAGGATGTCCAGGCTTTGAAGAGGGTGCAAGGTACATAGTAAAGAGCAAATGTATTATCTTAGTAGGCGGCTGTCGATCCCAGGGGTTCACGGGTTTGCGCCTCTGGTGGACCGTATTCTCTCCAGGACAGGAAGGTTTGAAGAACCAGCTGTTGCCCCTGCAGCGGGCTCTCCCTCTTCATGTCACTGATGTAGTCCAAGGGAAGGGCAAACGCTGATACAGCTTGGCACCAGTGTCGTCACAGAGGTTGTCAGAGTGAAGTTGTAAACAACATCAAACTGCCTCAGGGACCCCGGCTCCAGATTTCTTCCTCGGGGTTTACTCCAGAAGCCTTTCCCGTGGGTGGGTATGGCCGCAAGGCAGCGGGGGTTTAAAATCAGAGTTTTCCTTCTCCAAGTTTATTATCAAAGTACATATGTGTCGCCATCTACAACCTGAGACTCGTTTTCCTGCTGGCATTCACAGTAAATCCTAGACGTACAATAGAATCAATGAAAGATCGCACCCAAAAGAACGGACAACAGCCAGTGTGTGAAGGACAAAGAACTGTGCAAACACAAGGGAATAAATAAACACGCGAACAAGTAGACAAGGCAAATAAATAAATAAACAGACAGACAGACAAATAAATAAGTAAGCAAGCAATAAGTATCAAGGACTTGAGATGAAGAGTCCTTGAAAGTGAGCCCATAGGATATGGCATCAGTTTAGTGATGGGGTGAGTGAAGTTACCCCTCTGGTTCAGGAGCCTGATGGTGAGGGGTAATAACTGTTCCTAAACCTGATAGCGGGGGTCCTGAGGTTCCTGTGCCTCCTTCCTGATGGCAGCAGTGAGAAGAGAGCGTGGCCTGGGTGGTGGGGGACCCTGATGACCCTGTTTTCCTGCGACAGCGCTCCATGTAGACGTGGTCAATGGTGGGGAGGGCTTTACCGCTGATGGGCTGGACCATGTCCACTCCTTTTTGTAGGATTTTCCATTCAAGAATATTGGTGCTTTCAGTCAATAAACTCTCCACCACACATCTATAGAAGCAAAAGAAAATCTGCAGATGCTGGAAATCCAAAGCAACGGACACAAAATGATGGAGGAACTCGGCAGGTCGGGCAGCATCTGTGGAAAAGAGTAAGCGGTCGACATTTTGGGCCAGGACCCTTCATCGGGACTGGAGAAAAAAGATGAGGAATCACAGTTAGAAGGTGTTGGGGTGGGGGGGGGGGGTGGGAGAGGAAGAAACACAGGGCGTTTGGTGAAATTGCGAGGGCGAGAGATGAAGTTAAGAGCTGGGAAGTTGATTGGTGAAAGGGATACAGGGCTGGAGAAGGGGGAATCTGATAGGAGACAACAGAAGGCCATGGAAGACAGGGAAGGGGAGGAGCACCACAGGAAGGCGATGGGCAGGTAAGGAGATAAAGTGAGAGAGGGAATGGGGATTGGGGAATGGTGAGGGAGGGCATTACCAGAAGTTTGAGAAACCGATGTTTATGCCATCAGGTTGGAGGCTACCCAGACAGTTGCTCCTCCGGCCTATGTGTGGCTTCATTGCGACAGTAGAGGAGCCCATGGACTGACATGTCGGAGTGGGAATGGGAAGTGGGATTAAAATGGGTGGCCACTGGGAGATCCCGCTTTTTCTGGCAGATGGAGCATAGGTGTTCGGCGAAGCGGTCTCCCGATCTACATCGGATCTCACGGATATACGGGAGGCCACACTGGGAGCACCGGAGACAGTAGACGACCCCAACAGACTCACAGGTGAAATGTCACCTCACCTGGAAGGACTGTTTGGGGTGCTGGATGGTAGTGAAGAAGGAGGTGTAGGGGCAGGTGTAGCACTTGTTCCGATTACAAGGATGTGCCAGGAATGGGATCAGTGGTGAGGGACAAATAGACAAGGGAGTAATCCCTGTGGAAAGCAGAAAGTGGGGGGGAGGGTAAGATGTGCTTGGCGGTGGGATCCTGTTGGAGGTGGCGGAAGTTGCAGAGAATTACTTGCTAGAATCAGAGGGTGGTGAGGTGGTAGGTGAGGACAAGAGGAACTCTGTTCATGGTAGGGTGGTAGGAGGATGGGGTAAGAGCAGATGTTTGAAATGACAGAGATGCAGTTGAGGGCAGTGTTGTTGGTGGAAGAAGGGAAGCCCCTTTCTTTAAAAAAAGAAGACATCTCCTTCATTCTGGAATGAAAAACCTCATCCTGAGAGCAGATGCAGAGGAGACAGAGGAATTGAGAAAAAGGGATGGCGTTTTTACAAGTAGCAGGGTGGGACAAGGTATAGTCCGGCTAGTTGTGAGAGTCCATGGGTTTATAATAGACATCAGTAGATAAGCTGTCTCCCGAGATAGAGGCAGAGACATTGAGAAAGGGGAGGGAAATGGACCAGGTAAATTTGAGGGCAGGGTGGAAGTTGGAGGCAAAGTCGATGAGCTCTTCATGGGTACAGGAAGCAGCACCAATGCAGTCATCGATGTAGTGTAGGAAAAGTTGGGGAGTGACTCCAGTGTAGGAAGTTTCTATCGAAGTTTGTCAAAGTTTTAGGTGTCATGCTGAATCTTTACAAATTTCTAAGGAAGTAGAGACACCACCATGCTTTCTTCGTAATTGCACTTACGTGCTGGGCTTAGGACATGTTCTCTGAAATGATAACACGGAGGAATTTAAAGTTGCTAACCCTCTTCCACCTCTGATTCCCCGATGAGGACTGGCTCGTGGACCTTCCTGAAGTCAATAATCAGCTCCTTGGTCTTGCTGACATTGAGTGAGAGGTTGTTGTTGTGGCCCCACTCGGACAGGTTTTCAATTCCCCCCCCCCCCCCGACCCCCAGTGTGCTGATTCGGCCAATGATAGCAGTGTTGTCAGCAAACTTAAATATGACCTTAGAGCTGTGCTCAGCCACACAGTGAGTAAAGCGGGTAGAGCGGGGGGCCAAGCACACAGCCCTGTGGTGCTGGTGGAGACTGTGGAGGACGTGTTGCCAATCCGAACTGACTGGGGTCTGCAATGAGGAAATCGAGGATCCAACTGCACAAGATGGTATTGAGGCCAAGGTCTTGAAGCTTATTGATTAGTTCTGAGGTTTGCAAGGATGCAGAAGGGCACGTGTGCTGTAAGAGGTTGGACAAACAGGAGCAGCAGGGGCTGAGGGGAGCTCTGACAGAAGCTTATAAGTTTATGAGAGGTATAGAGTAGACAGTCAGTATCTGTTTACCAGGGTTAAAATGTCTAATACCTCAAGGAGGGCATTTAAGGTGAGGGGGGTAATTTCAAAGGAGCTATGAGAGGCAGATTTTTTACACAGAGAGTGGTGGGTGCCTGGGGTGGTGGTAGAGGGAGATAAGTCAGGGACTTTTAGAGAATCGTTTAGCTAGAGATATGAATCAAAACTGTCAAAACATGGAGGAAAACCCACAGTCCCTGATGACCCTGTGATATCAGTTTCTGAGGCCACTTCAGGAGGGTCAATTGACGGAAAGCATGTGGACCAGATAGGGCACCTGGTAACTACCAAAGACCTGTGTCGATCAGATGACTGAGGTATTCACCGATATCTTTAACCTCTCGCTTCATTAGTCTGTGGTACAAACCTGCTTCAAAGCAGGGTTCAGCTATACCGGTGCCCAAGAAGAACGTGGCAACCTGCCTCAGTGACTATCGTCCAGTAGCACTTACACCCACAGTGACGAAGAGCTTTGAGAGGTTGGCGATGAAACATATTAACTCCTACCTGAGAAGCGACTTGCATCCTCTCCAATTTGCCTGCTGGAGCAACAGGTCCACAGCAGATGCCATTTCATTGTCTCTTCACTCAACCCTGGAACAGCTGGACAGGAGGGATGCTCTTTATCGACTTCAGCTTGGCATTCAACACTATCAATTCCTCAAAATTATTCAATAAGCTTCAAGACCTTTGACTCAATACCTTCCTGTGCAATTGGATTCTACATTTCATCACCTGCAGAGCCCAGTCAGTTTGGACTGGGAACAACATCTCCACAATTTCCAGTAGCAAAGGTGCACCACAAGGCTATGTGCTTAGTCCCCCGCTCTACCCACTTTAGACTTAGGACTGTGCACTGCTCCAAGCCATGTTCAAGTTTGCTGACGACACCGCTGTTGTAGGCCAAAGCAAAGGGGTGATGAGTCAGCATAAAGGAGGGAGATTGAAAATCTGGCTGAGTGGTGCCACTCAATGTCAGCAAGACCAAGGAGCTGATTATTGACTTCAGGAAGGTCCGTGAGCCAGTCCTCATCGGGGGATCAGAGGTGGAGAGGGTCAGCAACTTTAAATTCCTCCGTGTTATCATTTCGGAGGACCTGTCCTGGGCCCAGCACGCAAATGCAATTACGAAGAAAGCACGGTAGTGTCTTTACTTCCTTAGGAGTTTGTGAAGATTCGGTATGACATCTAAAGCTTTGACAAACTTCTGCAAAAGCGTGGTGGAGAGTATACTGACTAGATACATCACGGCCTGGTGTGGGAACACTAATCAGCTTGAACGAAAAGTCCCACAAAAGAGGTTGATACATCCCAGTCCATCTCGGGTAAAGCCCTCCCCACCACTGAGCACATCTACACAGGGCGCTGTTGCAGGAAAGCAGCACCCATCATCAAGGACCCACCCCACCCAGGCCATGCTCTCTCCTTGCTGCTGCCATCAGGAAATCGTACAGGAGTTTCAGGACACACTGCGCCAGTTTCAGGAACAGTTACTACCCCTCAACCATCAGGCTCCTGAACGGGTGGGAATAACTTCGCTCAACTTCACTTGCCCCACAAACTATAGACTAACTTTCAAGGACTCTTCATCCCATGTTCTTGATATTTATTGCGCTTGCTTGTTTATTTGTTTATCTATCTATCTATTTATCTATTTATTTATTATTTCTTTCTTTTTGTATTTGCAAAGTTTGCTGTCTTTCGCACTCTGGTTCTGTGCCCAGTTGATGTGGTCTTTCATTGATTCTGTTATAGTTATTGGATTTCTTGAATACACTCGTAAGAAAATGAATCTTGGGTATATGGTGACATATATGTACTTTGATAATAAACTAACTTTAAACTTTGAAAAGATAGAGTGGATGAGAGAAGGCCCGTTTGGTACTACAAAACTATAAAGGCTGAATTATTCCGTGCCAGGAGTCACAGTCTGTGGAAAGGAGAGTGGAGGGAAATATTAGTGAGGAGAGCAGCTGCCCTGTCTTTTAATAGCAAGCAGACGTCGACTAGACCCAAATACAGAGGACTGCATGATTCGCGGCAACTTAGCAACCAATCCTCGTCTGGGCACGGCCTCTTCCCAGGGTGGGAACAGTCCCAAACCAGCTGATTAAATTCTCTCAGGGTGAGTTCCAGAGACAAGGGGAGATATCATCTGGGGTGAGAGAGAGTCGAGTGGCCACTCTGTCACTGGACGTCCTCCTTTCCAGCTCTCTCAATCACTCCGTGCCACAAAGCCTCGCCTTTATCTTCTTTCTTCTTTGTCACGAGGAGGCAAGTTAAAAATACAAAATGGAGGCCATCAAGAAAAAGATGCAGATGCTGAAACTCGACAAGGAGAATGCCCTTGACAGAGCGGAGCAGGCTGAAGCCGATAAGAAAGCAGCAGAGGAGAGGAGCAAACAGGTGAGAAAGGGGGAATATCCTTTTAATTTCACTGCTCATTGAACAAGGGTGACCACGGCATAGATTTAACATCCACCCCATCAACATTTCACACACCGGTGTATTTTTCACTATTGTAATGGCAAACATGCCCCTCACTAGATTGTTAGCGATTGATAGTAATGTTCTTAAGCATCACCATATCATATCATTACTATTGTTGGCATATCCAACAATGGCAAGAGAAGCAGGCAGGAGAACTTTTAAAGTGTTAACGCTTTGCACTGGGTCAGTTCTCCTCTCTCGCCTTTGGAATTCCAGGTCCAGTAGTCAACTTGGTTGCAGTGAATGACGGTGACTTCTTCTGTGCCTTGTTATTAGTAGCATTTATATAGTAATCGTTACTATAACTATACTGACCATGGTAAGATTTGCCATATCTGATTATCCACACCAACACCACCATCCCATAACATCCCATTGAACTTTTTAAAGGTTCAAAGGTTGATTTAGTATCAAAGTATGCATGCAGTATAGAACTCTGAGATTCGTCTTCTCCCGATAGCCAAGAGACAAAGAAAACCACAGGAGTCAGTTCAAAGAGAAACTGCAAACTCCCCCCCTGCACAAAAAAACGGTAACACAATCATCAACCCCCCCAAACACCTCTCCCGCTGCGCAAAAAAACTTTCAAAACACAAGAGCATTGGCCACCACCAAACCCCACACAAAAAAACTAACAAAACTTTGACCCCCAAAACCCCCTCCCCGCACAAAAAAACCAACAAGAAAGAACGAGCAAAAACACAGAATGCAAAAACCCTTCCTTCCCCTTATGATAACTCAACAATGCTTGAAGGATTATGATCATACGCTCCATATCTTCACACCACAATTAACATCATGACACTAGATCATTTAAAAACTAGAATGGCCCCATAATGTAATGTTCTGATCTCAATCAATTACAGCTTGGGGCGGGAGCTCGGAATTCAATTCCGACACCATCCGTGAGGAGTTTGTACGTTCTCCCTGTGACCTTGTGGGTTTCCTCCGGGTGCTCCAGTTTCCTCCCACAGTCCAACTACGTACCAGTTAGGAGGCTAATTGGTCATTGTAAATGATCCTGTGGTTAAACAGTTGGGTTGCTGGGCAGTGTGGCTCGGTAGGTTGGAAGGACCCTTCCTGCACCGTATTTCTAAATAAAATAAAGAATTTATAAAAAGCTAGGAGTTTAAGTATTCAGTTGGGTTCCATGCCCCTGCGTTGACACAGATGGGAGGTGGAGGAGACGATGCTTGTGACGGACACAATCTCAGCCACACTGTTGCCTGCCATCTTGTTATGTAGCTATATGGCTGTTTGGTGACCTTGGGTGAAGGGGGTAGTGGGCTGACGTTCGACCTATAATCTCTCCCTAAAGTCCCATCGACCAGGGAAGAGGGCTGGTGAGTGGGACTAGTTGGATTGCTCTGGCGTGCAGGGTTGATAAACTCATCAGTCCTCCCACCATTTTGTGAGCCTCACGCAGGAGGCCGGAGGTCAGGCAGCACCTGTGGAGAGAAACAGTCAGTCGACATTTCGGGTCAGGACACTTCAGCCGTAACGTCCTGTGATTCCTGTCGAGCACATAAGCATAGTGTTTGGGCTGTGGGTGAAATAGACAGCTGGTGTGGCGAGACGCTGAGAGGTGGAGAGGTCCAGGGCAACACAACACACACAAAACGCTGGAGGAGCTCAGCAGGCCAGGCAGCATCCATGGAGGAGAATAAAAAGTCAACGTTTCGAGCAGAGGTGACTCCTCTCCACAGATGCTGAGTTCCTTCTGCATTTTGTGTGCACGTGTTGCCTTGGATTTCCAGCATCCGCAGGTTCTTTTGTGTTTATGGAATCAAGAGAACTTTCTTCCTGACTACAGTCCATACTTTGCTCAAGGAGCTATTTTTCATGCGAGCCTGAAAAACATTCAGCCATGCAGGACACCAACAAATTACAGGGTCAAACGTCTGCCTACTTTTGTGCAGGAATTGCCCAAAAATGTAAAGGAGATTAAATCTTGGTGAGTTCAACTGTAACCTTCCTATCGACATCAATAAATCAGTACAGAATGGAATATTCTGATCCAGTTGACACTGCAGAAGTCAATTTATCTTCTAGATCATTGGGATAATTTATTAGATTTAAAGGGAGTTCAGTGAATATATATAAAAGGATTCAGGGTTGAGAAATTTAATTTAAATGGTCATAGAAACCCAGATGTTTTGGCTTAAATCAGACAAGTTACTGGCAGCTTTGACAGATGTCTACAAAATTATTAAAATTTTTGATTGTATAAATGAGAAGTCGTGTGCCTGGTGGAAATGACTTAAGAGAATTGTATAAGGTACTTGGGCAGACCGGAGGTACAGTGAGTAGATTTGATTCCTCAATGTTCCCAAATGCTAGAGACATGCAGGTTGCCCTCAGCGTACAGGTGAATAGCAGGAACCGGTTAGGCCACATCGGGAGAATTGCATACAGCTCTGGTGGGCCCACTACGGGAAGGATGTGGAAGTTTTGCGGAGGGTGCAGAAGAGGCTTACCAGGATGCTGCCTGGTTTACAGGGCATGTGCTATCGTGAGAGGCTGAACATTGCTTCCTCTGGAGTGGCAGAGGGTGAGGGGAGATCTGATAGAGGTTTACAAGGTTGTAAGAGGCACAGATAGAGAAGGTAGGATGTATCTATTGCCAGGATATGAGTTACCCTGCATATGACTTAACATTCTACCAGGCCCACATCTCTTGTAACAAACATGATACACGTAGCCATTGACAGCAATACAAATCATCATATATCTTCATCGTATCACACCAATATACCCCGTACCTTCATCGTATCACTGATACACCCCATATCTTCATTGTATCTCACTGATATACCCCATACCTTCATCGTATCTCACTGATATACCCCATATCTTCATTGTATCTCACTGATATACCCCATACCTTCATCGTATCTCACTGATATACCCCGTACCTTCATCGTGTCTCACTGATATACCCCGTAACTTCATCGTATCTCACTGATATACACCGTACCTTCATCGTATCTCACTGATATACCCCATATCTTCATCGTATCTCACTGATATACCCCATACCTTCATCGTGTCTCACTGATATACACCGTACTTTCATCGTATCTCACTGATATACCCCGTACCTTCATCGTGTCTCACTGATATACCCCGTAACTTCATCGTATCTCACTGATATACCCCGTACCTTCATCGTATCTCACTGATATACACCGTACCTTCATCGTATCTCACTGATATACCCCGTACCTTCATCGTATCTCACTGATATACCCCATATCTTCATCGTATCACTGATATACCCGTACCTTCATCGTATCTCACTGATATACACCGTACCTTCATCGTGTCACTGATATACCCCATATCTTCATCGTATCACTGATATACCCGTACCTTCATCGTATCTCACTGATATACCCCGTACCTTCATCGTATCTCACTGATATACCCCATATCTTCATCGTATCACTGATATACCCCCATACCTTCATCGTATCTCACTGATATACACCGTACCTTCATCGTATCTCTGATATACCCCGTACCTTCATCGTATCACTGATATACCCTGTACCTTCATCGTATCACTTATATACACTGTACCTTCATCATATCACTGATATACCCCGTACCTTCATCGTATCACTGATATACCCCGTACCTTCATCGTATCTCTGATATACCCCTTACCCTCATCATACCACACTGATATACCCCGGTCACTGATATACACCACTGCCTTTAATGTTATACTCTGATATAACCAACATTTTCCAATAGCAGTTATATTCTTCACTATTCCTAATAATGTATTTACTATAAATGACAATACTTAAAGATCTGCTCAATTGTTTAATAGTGTGAATAATTTCACATTTATTATTTAATAATGTGTCGATTAATTTTATTTCTCTCTTGGTTTCCTTCTCCTTTGGTCCTCTCTGACAGCTGGAGGATGACCTGGCGGCCATGCAAAAGAGACTGAAGGGCACGGAGGATGAGCTGGACAAGTATTCAGAGGCCCTGAAAGATGCCCAGGAGAAGCTGGAACTGGCTGAGAAGAAGGCTGCTGATGTAAGTGAGGGCATTCACTCTGTTATCCTCATTTATCATTGGATTTCTTTGACTTATTTCTGCCTCCGCTCACAACCAAAATACTTACTTACTGCTTATTAGGCCATTGGTGTTTAGGGCAGCAATGAAGATCCTTGTCTGTCCTTGGCCACTCAGATATCGAAGGATTCTTCGTTGCTGTGTCTGTAGCAGTTTTATTTTATCAGTTAGTGTCGTTAGACCTGAGCTGAACCCTCGAACCTTAAGGACGATGAAACACTCCTGGTCTGGCCTTTAGCCTTTGACCTGTTTGGAATGGGTGACCCTCCCAAGAGCAAAAGCACAAAGCCCTGACTCCAGCCGAAATAGCTCTCTGGGTCATTGAGGCAGGCGAGCTGCCAAACCATGACAAAGTTGTGGTCCTTTTGGAGATGACAGGGCCAAATCCAATGGATTTCTAATGTATGACGGCCTCCCCATGTCTGACACCAAGCTAATCAGAGATTAGTTGGTGGAACCCCAGGCATCTCCATGATCTGACTACTTCGTCAGAGGATCAGGTAGCAAATTAGCTGACCTTACCCCTCCTTCAGCCGTCGGTCTGTGCTCAGTGGGTTGTGTTCGTGATGTTCATGGGCTTAAGTCTCACTCCAACAATTTTAATTTATAGTTCAGGCCACCAGCACTCAGAAACTATAACTACAACACAGTTTGTCTTCATACACGATACGTCAAACTGTATGGTTCAGTGTACATGTGATAAATAAATTAATTGGAATCGGAATGGAACCTTCTACTTGCAATGTCAAATGGAGGCCCTGAGTCAACACTTTGACATTGCTTTTAGAAGGTTCGACTGTATGTATTTTGTTTGAAGAAGTGTAAGAGATACTTCCATGATGGCTTTGTGAAAGTTCATCCTTCAATCAAAATCTCTCTCTTAAAAGATGAACTGGCTGTTATCCCAGTATAAGTGGGTTTTCTTAGTTGAGAGTCCAATCTCATTGTATTGCTGTTTTGGCAAATTACCTACAAGATACTTATGCAATGGTGCCACTCACTGGACGTGGGGGGAAAGGTAGTGAAGGTGAATAGCAGATGTCTCGTGACAAGCCGTACTAGTCCCGACCGATCTACTGCTCCCACACTGAGCAAGCCATAACCTGCGCAAAAATATAATCACATCAGTTGGTAGCATTCTTGCCTCAGAGCCAGCAAGTTGTGCACTTGAAACGAGCTCCAGCCATTTAAGAACAAAACTAAGAGTCAATATTCTCATGTATTGTTCTGTCAGTAATGGCACCTGTTTGGATGAGTTGCCTTGCTGGTCTTCTCTGGCTGTTTTGAAGAGCAGAGAAGAGTTCTCCGGCATGCTAGTGCAGGTATTTCTCCCCGAATTAATTCCACTGGAATAGATTTGTCATCACACTGCTGTTTGAGGGAATTTGCTCTGCACAAAGGGCCTGACGTGTTTCCTAAATTGCAGCAGTGACCACACATCATCTGGTGCAAACCGACCATGAAAGCTATACCAGCTTTCTCTTTTAGTTCAAGTCATTGACCAGTGCATTAATAACATGACTCTGTGTGTGTGTGTGTGTGTGTGTGTGTGTGTGTGTGTGTGTGAGTGGGTGTGTGTGTGTGTGTGTGTGTCTGTGTGTGTGTGTGTGTATGTGTGTGTGTGTGTGTGTGTATGTGTGTCTGTGTGTGTGTGTGTGTGTGTGTGTGAGTGTGTGTGTGTGTGTCTGTGTGTGTGTGTGTCTGTGTGTGTGTGTGTGTGAGTGTGTGTGTGTGTGTGTCTGTGTGTGTGTGTGTATGTGTGTGTGTGTGAGTGTGTGTGTATGTGTGTGTGAGTGTGTGTGTGAGTGAGTGAGTGGGTGTGTGTGTGTGTGTGTGTCTGTGTCTGTGTGTGTGTGTGTGTGTGAGTGTGTGTGTGTGTGTGTGTGTCTGTGTGTGTGTGAGAGTGTGTGTGTGAGAGAGAGAGAGAGAGGTGAGAGGACAGGAAAGAGAGAGAGATACAACGTAAGAGAGAAAGACACTAAGTGAGAGAGAGGAGAGAGGTACAGAGTAAGAGAGAGAGAGAGAACAGAGATACAGTGAGAGAGATACGGTACAATGTAAGAGAGTAGAGAGATACGGTGAGAGAGATACAACGTAAGAGAGAAAGACACTAAGTGAGAGAGAGGAGAGAGGTACAGAGTAAGAGAGAGAGAGAACAGAGATACAGTGAGAGAGATATGGTACAATGTAAGAGAGTAGAGAGATACGGTGAGAGAGATACAACGTAAGAGAGAAAGACACGAAGTAAGAGAGAGAGGGGAGAGGTACAGAGTAAGAGAGAGAGCGGGATACAAAATAAAAAACGGGTGGGGGGGTGTGGGGGAGAGACACACACAGACAGACAATCCAACCTAATCAGATATGACAGTAATCCACCAGAATCTATAATGAATGCATGAGCGCTCATTCAGTCAGCATTCGGCATTCTAGTCCTCTGCTATTCTGAGTAACCGATGTCATCATTACCCGGCAACAAAAGAACGCAATTCCACAGAGGCTTTTTTAAGGCTCTCCGGCACCTGTTCTACAGGAGACCCTATCCCTACAGACAGCGAGGGAACTGTGTCTCTGGCTGCCAGAGGGTTCACTGCTGCAGGGCCCGAATTCCTAGCGTATTGTCATCACCAAACGAAATCCTGGAAATGTCCAAGGCACTGGTTTAAAAGTAAGCAAGGGGGAGAGATGAATGAGTGGCTGCTAGTCTGTTTAATCATAAAAATAGCCTTTCATTTTTTAAGTTGTTAATTTCTGCTGCTTACCATTGTAGGCAGTGAAAGTATGACAGACAGCTGTAGCTATTTCAAAGAACGATTGCTTCCACAGTTACCAACAACTGTTCTTGCTGTTGTCTCCATAAATTAGCACATTTGTCAAATGTAAGACACTCTGAGTGCCCAGATTGATAATGAATTCACAGTCCACTTCTAGCCTAGCCGGCTTGCACTACTCTTAACACTATATACAAGTCTCCCACAATGTTCATCTTATCTCAGACACATATTCTTCTACTTTCTCCTTGTTACGCTTATTTTAAATCTATGTTTCAACCACTCCAGGCAGAGCAAGTTCCACATTCCCAGTATACTCTGAGTACAGAAGTTCCTCCTTCATTCTTTTGTGATTTTATATTTGTGGGATTTTGTTCAGCTCAATAGCAAATAGGGAATATCTTCCCTATTCTTGTATGAAATCCCTTCATTATCTTAAAAGCCTCCATCGGGTCAAACATAAGCCCTCTAAATCAGGACCCCAGGCTGTTCAGTAACAAACTTATAAATCATATTGCAACACACACAAAATGCTGGAGGAGCTCAGCAGGTCAGGCAGCATCTACAGAGCGGAAAGAACAGTCGATGTATCAGGCCAAGACCCTTTATCAGGATGTCGGCTGAAAGTGTCGACTGTTCATTCCCTTCCATAGACACTGTCCGGCCTGCTGAGTTCCTCCAGCATTGTGTGTGTGTGTGTTGCTCTGATTTCCAGCATCTGCAGAACCTCTCATGATTGTAAGTCGTTTTTGCATCGACTTCAGCTCTTCAATATCCTTTTCACAATATGGAGACAGAACTGAATTCCAAGGATGGCAAATTTGACACAACCTAAACAGATTAAGAACCAAAGAGCATTTGTGTAACTACTTTTGTCAAAGATTAACTTTCCTGGGCTTAGTGATTGATTTACTCAGAGAAACACTGTCTCATCAATTGATAAACCTGAAATCAAATCCCCTTCATCTGTCAGTGACATGAATTTATATAATGCTGATTCTTTCAGTTTGTTCCAAAGCTCCTTACAAACAGTGAACACCACACACAAGATGCTCGAGGAGCTCAGCAGGTCAGATAGACTCCATGGGGGGGGGGGGGGGGAATAAACCATCCATGTTTTGGGCTGAGACCCTCCATCAGGACTTGGAAAGGAAGGGGACAGAAGCCAGGGCGAGAGGAATGATTGTCACCCGGCAGGTAATGAGACCAGGTGAGGGGGAAGGTGGGTGGGTGAAGTAAGAAGCTGCGAAGCGATAGATAGGTGGAAGAAGCTGAAGAAAAAGGAATCCCATCAGAGAGGCCAGTGGATCATGGAAGAAAGGGAAGGAGGAGGGGAAACAGAGGGAGGTGATGGGCAAGTGCGTAGAAATAAAGGGTGTGAGGGGAACCAGAATGGGGAATGGAAAAGGAGGGAGGGGGCAGTTAGAGAAATTAATGTTCATGCCGTCAGGTTGGAGGCGACCCAGATCAAATATGAGGTGCTTCTCCTCCGACCTGTTTGGCTTCCACATGGTAATAGACCAGGTCATGTCAGAGTAGGCAAGGGAGGTTGAATTGAATTGTGGAGCCACCGGGATATCCTGCCTTTTGCAGCAGACAGAGGGAAGGTGCTCGACGTAGCGCCCCCTAATGGTGTGTCAGGTCACACTGATGCAGAGGAGGCTGCACCAGGAGCACTGCATACAGTAGATGACCCCGACAGGCTTGCAGGTGAAGTCGCCTCAACTGGAAGGACTGTTTGGGACCCTAAATAGTACTGAGGGAGGAGGTGTGGGGGTAGGGGTAGCACTTTTAGGGATAAGTACCAGGAGGAGAAGAGGGAGATTCCTTCTTCTTCAGTTCTCTACCACTTCCACCTTTCCCCTCCCAGCTTCTCACTTCATCCACCCTCTCCCACCCATCTACTTCCCCCTCTTACCTGTTCTCACCCGTCAGCTTGCACTGCTTCCCCTCTCCTCATCTTCTTTCTCTGGCTTCTTTCCGAGTCCTGATGAAGGGCCTCAGCCCAAAACGTCAATTGTTTATTCCTCTTCATACATGCTGCCTGATTATCTGATTTCCCCAGGCACTGTGTGTGTGTGTGTGTGTGTGTGTGTGTGTGTGTGTGTGTGTGTGTGTGTGTGTGTGTGTGTGTGTGTGTGTGTGTGTGTGTGTGTGTGTGTGTGTGTGTGTGTGTGTGTGTGTGTGAGTGTGTGTTAGTTACGCAGGAGTTCCAGCATCTTATATTGACAAACACTGAAGCACTTCCAAAGAGTAGTTTCTGTAAAACGTTTCAAGACCTAGTTAAGTCATGAGATAATTTTGGAATGTGGTGAGGAGGTCGTTATATGATCTATAGAAACATTAAAGTGCTAGTCTTATAAATTATTTCAGAACATAGATTCACAATCAGAATCAGATTTAATATCACCGACATATGTCATGAAATTTGTTGTTTTGCGGCAGCAGGTCATTGCAATACGTAATGATAAGAAACACTGAGGTCCTTCTTTGGTCGGGTCAGCCGTGGATGTTGCATCCCAGGTGTCTACGAGATACTCAAGCCAGGGCAGTACGGTATGGAGAGCAAGCTGTTGCCCAGGTAGCAGGCTCCCCCTCTCCATGCAGCTGATGAACGGCAGAGACCGATACAATTCGGCACCAGCGGTGTCGCAGGAGTTGCCAGTCAGTGCTGAACTCAACGTAGGACTGCCTCAGGGACTCCAGCTCCAGACTTCCCCTCTGTAACCGTTAAACTCCCGTAAGAACCTGTCAGTCTCTGTGTTAAACCCACTTGATAGCTTGGCATCTACAGCTCTCTGTGGCAATGAATTCCACAGATTCACTGCCTTCTGGCTGAGCAAATTCCATCTCATCTCAGTTTTAAAGGGCATCTCTTTATTTTGATGCTGTGGCTTTAGACCTTAGAGTCTCCTACTAATGGAAATGTCCTCTCCCCAAACTCTCTATCCAGCATCTGCTAGGTATCAGCGAGATCATCCCTCGTCTTCCGAACTCCACCAAGCATAGGCCAAGAAACAACAAATTCTCCTCAAAGGTTAAGCCTTTCATTCCTGGGATTACAGTTGTGAGCCTACTCTGGCCCCTCTCCAGGCTCAGCATGTCTTTCCTTAGATATGGACAGGAAAGGAGTGGAGGGTTATGGGCTGAGTGCGGGTAGGTGGGACTAGGTGAGATTAATGAGTTCGGCACGGACTAGGAGGGCCGGAATGGCCTGTTTCCGTGCTGTGATTGTTATATGGTTATATGGTGCCCATATGCAGTACATATGCTCCTAGCACAGACCACAGCAGAACACCACTCATTTTTCCTGTGATCTGAAAAGTAACCATTCACAATTTTAGTCAATTAAATAATGTTCTATTCATTCTGCTGTCCATTGCTCAGCTTTCATCGGTTCCAGACCTGTTGACAATCTTTTTGCACTTTGAAGAATTTGCTTTTTTAAATCTATTTGCCCATTAACCGTATTTCCCAAAAGGAGACCCTGTAATTTAATCAAAAAACTCGATCAAAAGTGAGTTAAATATGATCTATCATTAACAAATCTATACTGTCTTTCCATAAACAAAACTTGAGCAAAAATGATGGCTATTTCTGTCAGTTTCTGGAGGTTTCTCCACCAACGATGTTAAACTGAGATAAAAAACATAACATGTCTGAAGTACCTGGCAGCTTTTTTCTGTTTTTGTTTCAGATTTCCATTTCTGCAGTAGTTTTGCTTCACCCTATGTTAGACAAACCAGCTTGTTGGGTTGAGTTCTTCTCCGATCTTGGCAAACTTTCAAACGTTTTGTCACCATACGAGGAGACAAGATCAGTGTGCTGTTAATTGTGGTGTCCCCCATATCCTTGGCCTTTATATACATCAATCAGCTGATTGGTCATCATCGGATCCTTGTGGATAGTTTTCTCCCAGTACCTACATTGGATTTTTGGATCTGCAAGCTATTAGTTAAGATTAATGTGGTCTACAAAATCCAATGTGGGGACAGCAACAAATATCACATTGGCCAGATTGGGAGAAAACTAACCACAAGGAGCCATGAACATCAACTGGCTGTAAAGTGGCACGACCAACTCTCCCGAGTCTCTACCCATTAAGATCGAGAGGGGAACAATTTTGACTGGCATCAGTGAAAGTGATGGCACGAGCAAACATGTGGCAAGCAAGAGGATTCTTGGAAGCGTGGTTTACACAAACAATTCTGTAAACAGATGTGTAGACCTCGATCCTATTCATGAGCTGATGCGGGCAAAATTCCAGACCACAACACACGAAGTTCGCCTCGCAACCAATCAGCGACAAGACTTCCTCCCTACATCACAACTGAGTTTCCAAAATGACAACCAATCAGCTGATTAATGAGTATATAAAGGCAAAGCATTCGGAGGACACCACAATTAACAATGCAATAATGATGTCTCCTCATAGGGTGATAAAACATTTGCAAGTAAATTATCAAGATTGGAAAACAACTCAACCCAACCATCAGCTGCCTGAGCTACAGATTTTCTGAATTATTTCTAACTGGCTTGATGTTGATGGGTGTATCTTTACGCCTTTCAATGTACAAGGGTAGAACATTTGTAATTCCTCGGTACTCACACATACACTAAGTGCCACTTCATTAGGCACATCCATAAAGCTGTTTGTTAATGTAAATATCTAATCAGCCAATCATGTGGCAGCAACTCAAGGCATAAAAGCATGTAGACATAGGCAAGAGGTTCAGTTGTTGTTCGGACCAAACAACAGAACAGGGAAGAAATGTGATGTAAGCAATTTTGACAGTGCAATGATTGTTAGTGATGAACAGGGTGGTTTGAATACCTCAGAAATCTGGGATCTCCTGGGATTTTCACAGACAACAGTCTCTAGAGTTTACAGAGAATGGTGTGAAAAACAAAAAAAAACCCCAGTGAGTGGCAGTTCTGCAGAGAAAACGCCTTGTTAATGAGCAAGGTCAGAGGAGAATGACCAGATTGCATCAAGCTGACAGTAACTCAAATAACCACTCATTACAACAGTGGTGTGCAGAAGAGCATCTCTGAATGCACAACACACTGAACCCTGAAGTGGTTGACCTACAGTAGCAGAAGGCCATGAACATACATTCAGTGGCCACTTTACTAGGGACACCTGCTTGTTAATAGCTAATTAGTCAATCATGCTGCAGCAACGCAATGCATAAAAGCATGCAGACATGGCCAAAAGGTTCAGTTGTTGTTCAGACCAAACATCAGAATGAGGAAACAATGTGACTTTGACTGTGGAATGATTGTTAGTGATGGATGCGGTGGTTTGAGTATCTCAGAAACTGCTGATAGAATCCTGTCTATATCCCTCATCATTTTGTATACCTCCACCAAACCTCCCCTCAATCTTCTACGTTCTAGGGTATAAAGTTCTAATCTATTCAACTTTTCCTTATAACTCAGATCCTCCAGTCCCAGCAACATCTGTGTAAATTTTCTTGGTACTCTTTCAATCTTATTTACATCTTTCATGACCAAATCGGTACATAATACTCCAAATTAGGCCTCACCAATGTCAACCAATGTCAACAGAACACCCCATCTCCTATAATCAATACTTTAATCTAAGGCCAAAGTGCTAAAAGCTTTCTTTATGACCCAGTCTACCTGTGCCACCACTTTCAACGAATTATGGACCTGCATTCCCAGATCCCTCTGTTCTACTGCACACCTCAGTGCCCTGCCATTCCCCGTGGAAGACCTACTCTAGTTTGTCCTCCCAAAGTGCAATACCTCACACTTGTCTTCATTAAATTGCATCTGCCATTTTTCAGTCTATTTTTCCAGCTGGTCCAGATCTTGCTGCAAGCTTCGATAGTCTTCCTCGCTGTCCACCACACCCCCGATCTTGGTATCATCTGCAAATTTGCTGATGCAGTTTACCACATTACCATCCAGATCATTGATATAGATGACAAACAACAACAGACAAGCCCCGATCCCTGCGTCACTCTACTAGTCAGAGAATTAACCATCTCTACCACTCTCTGACTTTTTCCAAAAAAGGCAATGTCTAATCCAATTTACTACTTTATCTTGAATGCCAAGCGAATGAACCTTCTTGACCAATCTCCCAATGCAGGACCTTGTCAGATGCCTTGCTATAGCCCATGTAGACAACATTCACTGTCTGCCTTCATCAAATTTCCCATTAACTTCCTTGAAAAACTCTATAAGACAGGTTAGACACGACCTCCCACACACAAAACCATGATGACTATCCCTAATCTGTCCCTTTCTATCCAAATATTCCTATATCCGGTCCTTAGAATAACTTCCAATAACTTTCCTAGTACTGATGTCAGGCTCACCGGCTTACAATTTCCTGGTTTATTCTCAGAGCCTTTCTTTAACAGCAGAACAACTTTAGCTAATCTCCAGTCCTCTAGCACCTCACTGCCATTAAGGATGATTTAAATATCTCTTCTTGGGCCCCTGCAATTTAGATTTGATAGGTACATTTAATGTCAGAGAAATGTATACAATATAGATCCTGAAATTCTTTTTCTTCGCAAACATCCGCAAAAACAGAGGAGTGCCCCGAAGAACTAAACATTAGAACCCCACCCCACCCACACACAAGCATCAGCAAGACAACGAACCCCCCCCCACACAAGCAAAAAAGCATCAGCACCCTCCACCAAGCCCCCAAGCGTGCAGCAAAGCATCAGTAAAGACACAGACTTGCAGTAGCCCAAGGACTACTCGTTCACCCAGTAATTCGACATACCACAGGCTCTCTCTCTCCTTAATAAGGGAAAAAGAGGTGTTCCCATTTCACAGTGAGAGGGGAGACATAACAAACAACTCGCTGACTTATGAGCTTTTACCGAGCTCTGCACCCAGAGAGTTAGCCCCAGGTCTCAGGTCTCTGGATGACACACGGCCAGCAGCTAATCCGCTGTTCCTGATGTTCTGTGTTCTCTTGCGACACTTCAGTCAGGGGCACCGGCCTTGAATCAGCCTGTCTCCAGAGCCACGAAAATCCGGCATCCTGAAGGCGTACTAGTCTTCCAGGCCACGTCCTTGGCATATCAAAAAGTGGCCAGTTGTGAGGCCCTGAGAGCGGGTCCCAGTCCCGCAAAGAAGTGAAGTCCGAGTTTAACACCAGGTCAGGGTCTTCAAAAGAACCTTGAAAAGGAAAAAGAGATACCAAAGATGAAAATAGAGTTGTTTCCAAAGATACAAGCAAAGGAGTTGTCTTTTAGTGCCATCTTGACTTTGCTCTGCCCTTTGGGAGACAAGTTTCTTCATTTGCCTCCCACGAGGTCCAAGGGACACCTTGTCAGGCCTTGGATATTTGTCCACCATAATTTGCCTCAAAACAGCAAACACCTCCTCCTCTGTAATCTGTATTGTCCATGAACTTGCTGCTGTTTTGCTCACTTCTATAGACTCTATGTCCATCTCCCAAGTAAATACAGATGCAAAAATTAAATTTAAAATCTCCTCATCTCTTCTGACACAACTCATAGTCAAAGTCAAAAGTCAAGTCACTTTTATTGTCATTTTGACCATAACTGCTGGTACAATAGGACCGTGGTGTTACATGACACAGTACAAAAACTAGACTGAACTACGTAAAAAACAACACAGAAAAAAACTAGACTACAGACCTACTCAGGACTGCATAGATTATCTTAGAGAGTTTCTTAAACAATGGAACAACATTAGCTATCTTCTAGTCCTCTGCACCTCACCCGTGGTTAAAGATGATTTAAATATCTCTACTAAGGCCTCTGCACCAGCTTCCCACAGGGTCCGAGGGAACACATTGTCAGGCCTTTGGGGATTTATCCACCCTAGTTTGCCTCAAGACAGTGAACACCCCTCTCTGTAATCTGTATAGGGTCCATCTCTCACTGTTGCATGGCCTCACCTCTATAGTCTCTGTGTCCATCTGCTGAGGAAATACAGATGAAAAAATCTATTTAAGATCTCCCCCATCTCTTCTGGCTCCACACACAGATTGCCACTCTGATCTTCCCGAGGACCAATTCTGTCCCATGCGATGCTTTTGTTGTTAACATATCTGGAGAAGCCCTTAGGCTAAAGCAACCTAAGGTTTGTTTTAGCCTTCCTGATTTTCTTTAAGTGTTCTCTTGCATTTCTTATACTCCTCAAGTACCTCGTTAGTTACTGCCCGCCTATACCTGCTCTGTATCTTCTTTTTCTCAATATCTCTCAGCAACCAAGGTTTCTGTTATCAGTGCATTTTATTCTGACAGGCACATGCATGCTTTGAACTCTCAAAACTTCACTTTGAAGACCTCCCACTCACTAGAAAACACCTTTGCCAGAAAACTGCCTGTCCCAATCTACACTTGCCAGATCCTTTCTGATACCATCAAAACTGGCCTTGATCCTTGATCAATCCGAGGGCCAGACCTATCCTTTTCCATAATTACCTTGAAACTACAGGCATTATAATCACTAGATGCAAAGTGTTCCCCTGCACAAACTTCTGTCACCCGTCCTGTCACATTCCCTAATAGGAGATCGAGTATCGTACACTCTCTCATTGGGAGTTCTATGTGCTGAATAAGGAAACTTTCCTGAGCACATTTGACAAACTATTTCCCATCCAGCCCCTTTACAGTATGGGAGTCCCAGTCAATATGTGGAAAGTTAAAATCACCAACTATCACAACTTATTTTTCTTGCAACAGTCTGTGATCTCTGTACAAATTTGTTCATCTAAATCCCACAGACTGTTGGGAGGTCTATAATATAGCCCAATTAACGTGGTCATATCTTTCTTATTCCTCAGTTCTACCTATAAAGCCACACTAGACCAGTTCTCCAGTCTGTCCTGACTGAGGACTGCTGTGACATTTTCCCTGACTAGTAATGCCACCCCTCTCCTTTTAAACCTTCCCGCTCTATCATGTCTAAAACAATGGAACCCTGGAATATTGAGCTTCCAGTCCTGCCCATCCTGCCACCAAGTCTCACTACAACATCATAATTCCATGTGTTGATCCATGCTCTGAGCTCATCCACCTTTCCTACAATACTCCTTGTTTTGAAATATACACAACCCAGAACATTAGTTCCACCCGCTCAACCTTTTGATTCCTGACTTTGTCTGAGGTCTTAACGATATCTGTCTCCACAACCTCTCCACTATCTGTTCTGGCACGCTGGTTCCCATCCCCCTGAAACTCTAGTTTAACTCTCCCCCCCGACCCTCTTGCAGCCCTAGCAAACCTTCCTGCTAGGATATTAGTCCCCCTCCAGTTTAGGTGCAAACTCTCTCTTCTGTACAGATCCCACCTTCCCTGGAAGAGAGCCCAATAATCCAAAAATCTGAAGCCCTCCCTCCTACACTAACTCCTTAGCCACATGTTAAACTGTATGATCTTCCTATTTCTGGCCTCACTAACACATGGCTCAGGTAGCATCCTGAGATCACAACCCTGGTGGTCCTGTCCTTTAACTTAGCACCCAACACCCTGAACTCACTTTGCAGAACCTTGTCCCTCTTCCTACCTATAGCATTGGTAACTAATGGACGATGACCTCTGGGGAACATCCCTTATGGACCAGGTGACTTACCTACTTTAAGAGTAGCAAGATTGTTCCTATTTTCGATTTTTTTTATTCCAGTATTTTAACTACATCTTCCTTTGCTGAGACTTTAGTAGCATATGCCTGCCAGAAGATATTTTGTAACTCAGCAGCACCAACCTGATATTTGATTATTTCACTACCGTGCCCACATTTCAGTCCTACAATATTCTCTTAATCAATACTGAAATTTTGCCTCAAGTACCATAAAATCTTCTTTCTCCCCTATCTATTCTGTACACTGCAGGAATAATTTTTTTCCTACCCACTTGCATCTTTTAAAATATTAGTAAATAATCTCTCTTTGGCAATGGCTTATCAGATATCAAAGTATTGAGAATTTTAAAGACACACCGGTTAGTAGGTTAATTGGTCATTGTAACTTGTCGAGTGATTGGTAGTGGCTGTCTGTCATGTTCGACGATGAGTGTGGGAGAGTTTTTAAAATGGAAAAGACATTGCGCCGTGACAGTTCCACTCTCTAGAATTCGGAAATGGTACGAGTAGCCATCATAACTAGGGTCTTCCTTGGTGGCAGTGGATGACCATGACTTCTCTGCCTTGTCATGCCCATCTCTCTCCACGGAACTGCCTTCCTGACTATTGGATCATATTGTAGATCTCATCTGCCCAGTCAGCCGGAGCTGACTTCACACATTAGGACAGACACATCCCTATCTCACTGGGATATGAGGCTTGCTGGCTACCCTCACTTGGTTTAGCCTGCCTGTTGAGGTGGTGTACCAGATTGTGACTGCTGTCACATGCAAACAGCTACTTGAAGCCACAGGTGAGAGTTTAATGTTCGGCAGGGACCAAAGGTGAGAGAACTGCCCCAGGATGGACGTCAGGCCCTCCCCTGGATACCTCAGAAATCCCTATCCTGAGGCATGGTTGGGGTCAACCATGGAAGTTTTGTCCTAGCTGTCTATGTGATAGACAAGCCTGGGCAGTCCGATATGGAGAGCAAGCTATTGCCCATGCATCGGACTTCCCTCTCCATGGAGCTGATGAATCCAAAGGAACTGTTGTAACCAACACAGTCTGGCACCAGCAACGTCACAGAAGATGTCAGTCAGCGTTGAACTGAACATAGGATTGACTGTCTTAGGGATCCCGGCTCCTCTGGGTTTATTCCCGAAGCCTTCCCCATTAGTGAGTGTAGTCGCAAGGCAGTGGAGGTTTGAGATCGGAGTTTTCCTTCTCCTAGATGAGCTGCTGACCACGGCTGAAGAGCCCCATCTGTCCAGTGTGACTGGTTTTAAGCTGCCAGTAGCCTGCTTTTGCCCCTTCTCCTGTCAGTAGAAATGATTATGCTGGGCTTAGTAACTAAGACACAGGCGAAGGCAGGAGCTGAACTTGGCTGCCAGAGGCTATTTGAGACATACGCCATTGGAGCATTCAATAGAACTGAGAAATAATAAGGGTAGAAAGAACCTAATGGGAGTTATCTACAGGCCCCCAAACAGCAGTCTGGATGTAGGGTGTAAGTTGAATGAAGAGTTAAAATTGGCATGTTGCAAAGGTAATGATACAGTTGTCATGGGGGATTTCAACATGCAGGTAGACTGGGAGAATCAGAATGGTACTAGACCCCAAGAAAGGGAGTTTGTGGAGTGCCTCCGAGATGGATTCTTAGAACAGCTTGTACTGGAGCCTACCAGGGAGATTTAGTGTTGTGCAATGAACCAGATTTGATCAGGGACCTCGAGGTAAAGGAACCATTAGGAGGTAGTGACCATAATATGACATGTTTTAACCTACAATTTGAGAAGGAGAAGGGAAAATTGGATGTGTCAGTATTACAGTTGAACAAAGGGAACTATGGAGCTATGAGGGAGGAGCTGGCCAAAGTTCAATGGAACAATACCCTAGCAGGGAAGACAGTGGAACAAAAATGGCAGGTATTTCTGGGAATAATGCAGAAGGTGCAGGATCGGTTCATTCCAAAGAGGAAGAAAGATCCTAAGGGGAGTAAGGGGCGGCTGTGGCTGACGAGGGAAGTAAAGGGCAGTATAAAAATAAAAGAGAAGAAGTATAACATAGCAAAGATGAGCGGGAAACCGGAGGACTGGGAAGCTTTTAAAGAGCAACAGAAGATAACAAAAAAGGCAATACGCCAAGAAAAAATGAGGTACGAAGGTAAACTAGCCAAGAATATAAAGGAGGATAGTAAAAGCTTCTTTAGGTATGTGAATAGCAAAAAAATAGTTAAGACCAAAATTGGGCCATTGAAGACAGAAACGGGTGAATTTATTATGGGGAACAAGGAAATGGCAGATGAGTTGAACAGGTACTTTAGATCTGTCTTCACTAGGGAAGACACAAACAATCTCCCAGATGTAATAGTGGCCAAAGGAACTAGGGTAAAGGATGAACTGAAGGAAATTTATATTAGGCAAGAAACGGTGTTGGATAGACTGTTGAGTCTGAAGGCTGATAAGTCCCCGGGACCTGATGGCCTGCATCCCAGGGTACTTAAAGATGTGGCTCTAGAAATTGTGGACGCATTGGTAATCATTTTCCAATGTTCTATAGATTCAGGAACAGTTCCTGCTGATTGGAGGGTGGCTAATGTTGTCCCACTTTTCAAGAAAGGAGGGAGAGAGAAAACAAGGAATTATAGACTGGTTAGCCTGACGTTAGTGGTGGGAAAGATGCTGGAGTCGATTATAAAAGAGGAAATTACGACGCATTTGGATAGCAGTAGAAGGATCAGTCCGAGTCAGCATGGATTTATGAAGGGAAAATCATGCTTGACTAATCTTCTGGAGTTTTTTGAGGATGTAACTATGAAAATTGACAAGGGAGAGCCAGTGGATGTAGTGTACCTGGACTTTCAGAAAGCTTTTGATAAAGTCCCACATAGGAGATTAGTAGGCAAAATTTGGGCATATGGTATCGGGGGCAGAGTACTGACATAGATTGAAAATTGGCTGGCTGACAGGAAACAGAGTAGCGATTAATGGGTCCCTTTCGGAATGGCAGGCTATGACCAGTGGGGTACCGCAAGGTTCAGTGCTGGGACCGCAGCTGTTTACAATATACATTAATGATTTAGATGAAAGGATTAAAAGCAACATTAGCAAATTTGCTGATGACACAAAGCTGGGTGGCAGTGTGAAATGTCAGGAGGATGTTATGAGAATGCAGGGTGACTTGGACAGGTTGGGTGAGTGGGCAAATGTATGGCAGATGCAGTTTAATGTAGATAAATGTGAGGTTATCCACTTTGGTGGCAAGAACAGGAAGGCAGATTACTATCTAAATAGAGTCAAGTTAGGAAAAGGGGAAGTACAATGAGATCTAGGTGTTCTTGTACATCAGTCAATGAAAGCAAGCATGCAGGTACAGCAGGCAGTGAAGAAAGCTAATGGCATGTTGGCCTTCATAACAAGGGGAGTTGAGTATAGGAGTAAAGAGGTCCTTCTGCAGCTGTACAGAGCCCTGGTGAGACCCCACCTGGAGTATTGTATGCAGTTTTGGTCTCCAAATTTGAGGAAGGACATTCTTGCTATTGGGGGAGTGCAGCGTAGGTTCACAAGGTTAATTCCCGGAATGGCGGGACTGTCATATGTTGAAAGATTGGAGCGACTGGGCTTGTATACACTGGAATTTAGAAGGATGAGAGGGGATCTGATTGAAACATATAAGATTATTAAGGGATTGGACACACTGGAGGCAGGAAGCATGTTCCCGCTGATGGGTAAGTCCAGAACTAGAGGCCACACTTTAAGAATAAGGGGAAGGCCATTTAGAACAGAGATGCAGAAAAACTTTTTCACCCAGAGAGTGGTGGATATGTGGAATGCTCTGCCCCAGAAGGCAGTGGAGGCCAAGTCTCTGGATACATTCAAGAGAGAGTTAGATAGAGCTCTTATAGATAGCGGGGTCAAGGGATATGGGGAGAGGGCAGGAACGGGGTACAGATTGTGTATGATCAGCCATGATCACAGTGAATGGCGGTGCTGGCTGGAAGGGCCGAATGGCCTACTCCTGCAACTACTGTCTATTGTCTATAATAGGTAGTGGGAGCTTATCGCCACTATCCCCCTCCCACAGGTACTACAACCTTAAAGAACCAGTCCTCTTCTAGTACTAATTAAATTGTGAAAAAATGGCAAATAGTGGTGTTTGGCGCGATTTCATGAATGCTAGTGCAGGAAATGGAGGTACCTAGCTCGGAATGGAGCAGATGGGCCAAAGGGCCTGATTCTCTGCTCTATCAGAATCAGATTTAATATCATTGACATGTCGTGAAATTTGAAGTTTTGTAACAACACAGTGCAATACATAATATTTAAAAATATAAATTACTATATGCAGGATATATACCATAGCTACTCCAAAGCAGGTGTATTCAAACATATTTTCAATCTCTCATTACTACAGTCGGAAGTTCCCACCTTCTTCAAATGCCCCCAAGATCAGGGTGAGCTGCCTTAACTGTCATCCACTAGCACTCACATCCATGGTGATGAAGTGCTTTGAGAGGTTGGTTATGGCTAGAATTAACTCCTGTCTCAAGAAGGACCTGGACTCACTGCAATTTGCCCATCGCCACAATAGGTTTACAGTGGATGTGCTCCTGTTGGCTATTCACACGGCCTTGGATCACCTAGACAATACTAATACTTATGCCAGGATGTTGTTTATTGACCACAGCTTAGTGTTTAATACAATCACTCCTATAGATCTGATCAAAAAGCTCCGAAATCCAGACCTCTGACCTTTGCAAATGGATCCTCGACTTCCTCACTGAAAGACCAGTCTGTTTTTAATTATGTATTACAATGTACGCATAACTACAGATTTCATGGCACATGCCAATTCTGATTTAAGGCGACTTCTCACAAATGATCAAAGCCCAGATTTCCCACAGATCCAACGAAAGTTTGAGATCTCCCACCAAACCCCAATGAGTTTCCATTGATCCTCCAAGAATTTGGATTATTCCTCAAGTTTTCCCACAGAGCCTCAAAGAATTGTTTTCAATTAACCCTCCAGAAATTGGGATTTTCCTTTAAGTGTTCCCACAGAATCTCAAAGAGCTAAGAAATTTCGCCCCCCATTTCCCAATAGTTGAGGGAGTGACCCTCATATTGCCCGCTGGCTGAGGAGAGGCTCCCTCCCGCCATTTTCCCCCGCGCGCGCTCGCCGGGCTGACGTCACTTCCTGGAGACGCCCGGGCTGTGACAGCGGCAGGAAGTGAGGCGGCTTCTCCCTCCCAGCCCTCACTTCCTCTCCGTTAGCGCATCCCCGATGGCCGCCGCTACATCCCTCGAAGCAGTGAAGCGCAAGATCAAGGTGCTGCAGCACCAGGCGGACGACGCCGAGGAGCGGGCGGAGCAGCTGCAGAAGGATGTGGTGGCCGAGCGCAAGGCTCGGGAGCAGGTGGGTGAGCGCTGCCCTCGGAAGTGTGGGGTGGGCGGGGGGGTCCTGAGTGAATTGCCCGCCCCGTCTTCTGAGTTTGATTCTCCTCCCATCCCCACATGGTTTTCAGTGAGTTGGAGGGATGTTACACTCATCCTCATCCATTCTCCAAGCCCTCTTCCTCCCCGCCCTCACTTTCTGCCCTCAACCCCTCCCCTCATTTCCCTTTCCTCTCTCTCTCCCCCCCCCCCACCCCACAGATGACTGTGTAATTGTGTGTGTGTGTTCCTTCTCCCAGTATTGGTATGACAGAGAGAAAATTAACCGTTCGCACACTCTCAGGTGCTTGTCTTTGAGTTAAATTTCACTGTAAACCTCCCACCTTGCCACTCTCAGAAAAGTGTAGACGATATTCTTCTCCATAGAGGTGTCTGATTGCAACGTCCCCCCTCCCCTTTTTCGCCTCGCCCTGCGGCTCCGCGGTTTCTGCGGTCTTCAATTTTGTCCTCCTGTTTCTTGCTGAGGAAGTTGATGCCTGTCGATTTGGAGTTACAGTGTTCCCTCGGTTATTCATAACCAGGGTAAAATTAATTTACTTCTTGGGGGCAGAATTCTGCTGTGAAATATTAAGTTCAACAGATTAAAGTAAATTTATTATCAAAGTACATATATGTCATCACATAAGGTATAGGAGTAGAATTAGGCCATTGGGCCCATCTAGTCTGCACTGCAATCATGGCCGATCCATTTCTCAGGCCCAATCTCCTGCCTTCTCCCAGTATCCTTTCATTGCCCTGACCAATCAAGAATCGGTCAATTTGTGCCTTAAATATATCCAATGACTTGGCCTCCATAGCTGCCTGTGGCAATGAATTCCACAGATTCACTACTCTCTGGCTAAAGAAATTCCTCCTCATCTCCATTCTGAATGGACATCCCACTATTCTGAGTCTGTGTCCTCCCACTATAGGAAACATCCTCTCTGCATCAACTCTGTTGAGCCCTTTCAACATTCACTAGGTTTCAATGAGATCCCCACTCATTCTTTTGAATTCCAGTGAATGCAGGCCCAGAGCATCAAGCTCTCCTCATAACCCTTTTATTCCTGGAATCATTTTCGTGAACCTCCTTTGAACCTTCTCCAAAGACAGCACATCCTTCCTTGGATAAGGGGCCCAAAACTGCCCACAATACAAGTGAGGTTTCACCATTGCCTTATAAAGCCTCAACATTACATCCTTGCTTTATATTCCAGTCCTCTCAAAATGAATGCTAACATTGTATTTGCCTCCCTCAACACCAGCTAACCTACAAATTAACCTTTAGAGAGTTCTGCGCAAGGACTCCCAAATAACTTTGTGCCTCAGGTTTTTGAATCTTCTACTCATTTAGAAAATAGTCTACACTTTAATTCTTTCTACCAACTTGCACCACCATACACTTCCCGACACTGTATACCATCTGCTATTTCTTTACCCTTGTACCACCCTGAGATTCATTTTCTTGTGGGCATTCACAGTAAATACAAAGAAACACAATAGAATCAATGAAAAATCACACACAAGACAAACAACCAGTGTGCAAAAGACAAACTGTGGCTAATCAAGAACCTATCTATCTCAGCCTTAAATGCAGCCAATGACTTGGCCTCCACAGCCGTTCATTGCAACAAATTCCACAGATTTACCACCCTCTGACTAAAGGCAATTGTTCTTGAGGTGAAGTTACTTTCACACCACCAATGGGCTGAGAACTTGTTTCTTTCAAACCAGTGACCATTTGTATAAGTTTGGTGTAGACTTCATGGGGAATCAGCAGGTAATGGTGCTGAGGCAATTATCCCCTCTTCCACACCCCCACCCCCCTGGTAAATTTTGTAGGTTTAGACCATAAGATCAGAATTAGACCATTCAGCCGATTGAGTCAATCAGAGGACGCAACCTTGAAATAGAAGGACATCAATTTAGAACAGAGGTGAGGAGGAATTTCTTTAGCCAGAGGGTGGTGAATCTGGAGGACAAGCCATTGGTTATATTTAAAACAGGTAGGTCACAGGTTACACGAGAAGATCAGATTTCTGAATGGTCCATGAGCACTACGGTGTTATTCCTTTTTCTGTAAAGGTTGAGAGGGATAATAAATCTGCCACGATTGAATGGTGGAGAATACTCAATGGCCTAGTTCTCCTCCTGTGTCTTATGGTCGGCTTCTGATATGATATTTGGATAGAAGTTCATTGGTGAAGAAAATGGTTAGAACACAGCTCATGTCGTTCTGGGCTTTGGATGATTAACCTCGCAAGGCCAGAACTATTTACCCCTGTGTGGATTTTTTTGTCAACAGCATTGTAACTGTCCGTGGATAGCTTGGCCACAGGTCTACTGCAGATGAATTATTGTCTGTTCCTGTAGCATTTTCCCTTTTCACTACCTGTCTTCACCAATCACCTGGTGGCTCTCGCCATCGTGGAGACTCTTCTCCCTTTAATACCATTCATGACTAGAGCTTTAGTTTATTTGCTTGCATATACTTCTGTGTTGCAGCATCTGATGTTTATAGGCTCCCAGCGTGGATACATCCCGTGGCTTGCTAGCAATAGTAGGGTGAGGGATGTGCTGGGCCACGGGGTTAGGATGCATTGCTGCTGCCATTAATGTTGGACCTTCGTGCCTCATGCATTCCCAGTTTTGAACTTGTCCCATTCAGCACAGTGTAGCAAGGTGAAGATTGCCCTCTCTAAAGTTCAAAGTAAGTTTATTATCAAAGTATGTATACATCACCATATACAATCCTCAGGTTAATTTTCTTGCAGGCATTTGCAGTAGATAAGAAACACAATAGAGGAGGCTGATGGTTGAAGGGTAATAACTGTTTTGAACCTGGTGGTGTGGGACCTAAGACCCCTGTACTTCCTGCCCGATGGTAGCAACAAGAAGAGAGCGTGGCTTGGATGCTGGGGTCCGTGATGGATGCTGCTTTCTTCTGGAAAACGCTCCTTGTAGATGTGCTCATTGGTGGTTGAGAAGGCAGAATTTTGCAGTGCATAATGACTGTGGAGTGGTCACAATGGATGCCTCTTCCATGGGTAGATTGAGGACAAAACCAATTGAGTTGGTTCATTTGCTACCTGCTGGAGACCCAGTCTAGCAGGAGTGTTCTTCAGGAATCGGCCAGCGATGCTTACAAGCCACTCTAGGTGAAAGATATTCAGGCTTTCCCTGTACAGAGTTCACTGTTTCCTTCAAGTGCTGTTGAAGGAGTACTGATTCTTCAGTTGGGGGATGATGACATTTGGCAGGCAGGAGTATAAGGGGGGTAATTTTGAAAGGAAGAATGATAAAGCATTGTTTAAAAGGAGAATTGCTACAGAAAACTTGCATTGGTGCCACAGATAAAAGAAAAAAAGACTGGCTTTATTTGTCACATCGAAACATCAAAGTTTTAAGTGATATGTGTCATTTGCTTCAAACCAAATCAGGGGATTGTGCTGGGCAGCTCACGTGTGTTGCCACACATTATGGTGCCAGGGTAGCATGCCCACACCTTACCAGCCCTAATCTGTGCACCTTTGCACAGTGAGAATGTGCAAACTCCTTAAGAAAGAAGGGGAAACTAAACCCAAATTGGGGATCGCTGGCGCTGTAGTAGTGTTACACTAACCACGATGCTGCCGTGCTGCCCCTCTGGAAGGCTAAGGGACCTCATCCTTGGGTTTATTGGTTGTTAACGCAAACCACTGATGTCACTATATTCAATGTACATGTGATACGTAAACGATCCTGAATCTGAAAGGGGATGTGGGACTTTGTACCATTTTTAACAGCACCTTGACAGCCTGAGGTAAGAGATAGGGGTTTGGCTGACCAGTCAGACGGCAAACTCTGCACTGCACCGGGACTGTCGTCCCAGGTTCTGTGTGCAGGTTCCTTGCATGAGGATTGAATGCACAACCCAATGATCCTTAGGTTAATAATGTGTGACTAATGGGTAAGAGTGCCCCATACATCAACATGTTTCTGAAGTGGACATGTTGAATGGTTAACACCTTCAGTGGAGATCAGTTGTATTCTGCACTCAGTCTACAGCTGACAGTTACTGATAATTCTTAACTGTCCGTTAGTTCTCAGTTAGTTTTACTGTCAAAGTAAAAGAAAAGGAATTTATTTTATGTGAAAGGATGTTATTGTAATTGGATGGTGACTTTAACTGATTTTGGTGAAAGCTGAATGAAGTGATTGAAAGAAAACTCATCAGTTGATTGTGTGGCATTGCAAAGCGAATTTGACATCTTTCCACACACACACCCCTCCATCTTCAGCTGACAGCTTCTTGCACTGTTGCTAGGAGGAGGTAACATCCTGCTTAGTGGTGATAAAATCGCTCATGGTTCTACTTGCCTTTCCTTCCCATATATGGACATTAAAAAAAAACACTTGCACACGGCCTCTGACATTGCTTTGTAGGGTAAATGTGGACTTTAATGTTCCTCAAATGTCTAATTCAGCAGGAATACTCTCTCCTTGTACACCCTGTAAAACCCTTGAGCATGTGATTGGGTCACCCCACAATCTTCACTTTCCTAGTAAAGAGCTCTGGCCTACACAGTCTTGCTAAGTGTGTCCTCTTAATTATGACACCATTCTTGTGCTTTATTTTCAGGATCTTGTTTGTCCAAGTCTTTGCAGGTCAGAATACTGATGATATGTGCAGCATGTCTGTTTCCTGTGGGAGTCCCCTTTCTGTGCAATTTAGCTGCTACTTGGAACAAAGCTTTGAAGAATCTTTTGTGGTGTTTTTGAAGTACTTGTGCTGTTTAACTGCCAGCCTTGTGGTGTAATATGTTGGCTGATTCCAATGTCACAGCAATTGCCACATTATTTGACATGGGATTGTGAGGAGGTGTGGAAATGACCCTTGGTTGGACTCTGTTTAGTGCGAAGCATCTAGAGGAGTCCCAGCAGTCTCGTTCTGAAGTATCGACTATTTATTCCCCCTCATGGATGCTACCCGGCCTGCCAAGTTCCTCCCAGTTGCTCTGGATTTTCAGCATCTGTAGAAACTCTTGTGTTTGTTTTACTTTGTTTCTACTCTGCATGTATGTGTGTGTGGGGGGGGGGGGGAGACAGATGGAAGTGTTGGTGCTGATATTTTAAGACTGGTAAGAGGTCCACTTATGGAGAGAGACCCCAGCAAGAGCTTGGAGCTGGGTGGGGAGAGGAAGAAGAGACAAATTTACTCTTGTTTCATGTGCTAAATGTGCAATGTAGCAATGTTGGTGCTGCAAACTCCTGAAATTTCACTGACATAAAAAAAATCAAATTCCAGAGATGATCTTCATCACATCGTGCATTTGGCACATGCAACAGAGTGTAAATTGCTTCCTAAGCTTGCCTGCGTAAGGTTGAAATATGCTGGAGATAGTTTCCCTACTATAGAAAGGTGATGTGGCCTTGCTTTAGGGTTGGGTGTACCCTGAAGGGAAGTTGATCTACTATCAGATTGATCAGGTGAATTCAGAAAGCCATTAGCTCCCATTTTCTAGAAAAAGTGCTCTCATTGAAACCTACTGAATATTGAAAGGCCTTGATCGAGAGGATGTTTCCTTTAGTGGGGGGAGTCTAGTCAAGGACCCAGCTTCAGAATACAGTATGTCTCTTTAGAACTGAGAAGAGGAGGAATTTCATTAGCTGGAGGGTGGTGAGTCTGGCAACAGATGACTGGGGAGGTAAAGTCGTTTAAAGTGGTTGATAGGTTCTTGATTAGTAAGGGTGTCAAAGGTTACAGGGAGAAGACAGAAGAATGGAGTTGAGCCGACTCAATGGGCCAAATGGCCTAGTTTTGTTCCTACGTCTTATGGTCTCAGTTGATGTTGTAGTGCAGTGGTTTAGTCTCAGTTGTTCTTTGGTGCGTTGGGAATTTCACATCTCAGAGAGTGGCAAAGTGAGTAAAGTGTTTCTCCGGGGGGGGGGGGGGGGTGTGGTCCCTGTGCTTCAGTGATGAATTCCTTCTCACAATGGTCAATGCCATAATAGGGTGCTTTTTATGGTTTTAGTGATGTCTGCGTTGTGGGAGCGTCCATGACTAGATCTAATAAAAACAATTTAGTCACTGTGAAACTCCAGAAAGAAGATAGGGGAAACATCGTAGCTCAGTTGCAAGGATGTAGGGTTTGCAAGCGTGTGGTCGAGTGAGCAGCGATGGTGCGAAGCTGAGTAAACACTAAGGTAGAAGGATCATGCTGATGGAAGGAGAAGAAGGAGGGTAAGACAAGAGTGGCCGGATCATTAATACTGGTATTGACCTGTCAGGCCAAATTCTCTACATCTTCACTAACCCCTGAGATGGAAAACAGAAATTGCTGGAATTAGGCAGCATCTGGGAGGGTGAATTAGCTGATTTTTTTTTCCCCAGGATTTCTGGGGTATTTTTGCACCTGGTGGAATTGTTTCCAGTGTTTCAGTGTTTTTGAGGGGTGGAATGATTTGGCTTTGTGTCAAGTGATCTGCAATGCTGAAAATGGTACGAATTCAGAAAGGAGAATGCAGGAAGAGAACCTTGGCCCTTCAAACATGATGGAAACAGAACAGATGTCGGGGAGGAAAAGTTAGAAATACAGGAGAAAAACCCAGTCTGGATGAAGTGCATTGACCCAAAACGCCAACTGTCCATTTCCCTCCATTGATGCTTCCTGACCTGCTGAGCTCATCCAGCACCTTGTGTGTTGTAGGAGAAAACCTTGCTGCTTTTGATCGTGTCCCACTGACATTTTATTTGAGGGTATGTGCAAATAGCCTAAATCTGCTCCTATGTCTTACGGTCTTAAATGACACAAAGGTACTTGGCATATTTTCAAGGAAAAGTTAGCTTTATTTGTCACATGTATATCGAAACATATAGTAAAAGGCCTTGTTTGCATCAATGACAAAACAGTCCGAGGATTGTGCTGGGGGTAGTCTGCAAGTGTCACCACACATTGTGGCTCCAAATAAAATGTCCACAACTCACTGAGCCTAACCTGTAGGTCTTTGTAACGTGGGAGATGCCGGAGCACCCGGAGGAAACCCGCACGGTCACAGTGAGAATTACAAACTCAACAGGAGTTGAACCCGATTGCTGGCGCTGTGAAGCGTTACACTAACTGCAATGCTACCATGCCAACCATTGACTTCCTGATATATGGAATGATCTGTCTGGGAGGCAAACAAGAGCTTTTCACTGTACCTCAGTGAAACGAATTGAATTTGATGCAGACATTGCACTGAGGCCTGTCCGGGACCAGTGACCCGCTGCTGCTGGTGGCCTTGAGAAATGGCCCACCTGGTCACAAGTTCAGGGTGAGACACGAGTGCACACGACAGGAAAGGACCTTTGGTCCTTTAGTGTCATACAGACCCTTCTGCCCAAATGGCCCATACTGACCAAGATTCCCATCCAAGCAGGTCCCTTAAAACCTTTCCTATCCATGTACCTGTCCAAGTGGCTTTTAAAATTAGTTATTGTACCTGCCTCTGACAGCTCGTTCCATACTCTCAACTACCTGATGCTCACCAAATCCCTATTTATTTTTATTAAATTGAGAATTACAGCACAGTTACAAGCCCGTACAGCCCATGTTACCTATTAACTTTCCAGCCCCTATGAGGTCAGGAGGGAAGTGTGAAAACTCCTTACGGAGAGCAGTGGTAGATGAACTCTGACTGGTGCTGTAAAGTGATTGTACTAACCATTACACTGCCGTGCCATCCTCCTCGTCGATTACTGCGAACATTGTTGAGAGTAGTTGGAGCTTGCATGAATGATATAAATTTTGGCCAGCCATAATTTGCTTTAGATGGAAGCATTTGCCGCAGTAGTGTGGAGGTTAGTGTAACTCTATTATAGCATCCTGGCATCCTCTGTAAGGGGTCTCTGTGTCCTCTCCATGGAATGCATGAGCTTTTTCCGGGTATTCCGGTTTCCTTCCGCAGTCCAATAAAGTACAGGTTAGTTGTTCATTGTAAATTGTCCCATGAGTAGATCATTGAGGGTTACTAGGCAGTGCAGATCCAAAGGCCAGATCCGCCTATTCCAAGCCATATTGCTAATAAATAAATTCTTCCATCAGAGCGTTTCCTGTTGGATTGTGAAAATAATTATTTCTTTTGTTGTGCTTAAGATGGTAAGAGGCATGAGTAAAGTGGACAGCCAGGTCAGAAGTGGCTAATACAAGGGGGCATTATTTTAAGGCAATTGGAGGAAGGTACATGGGGGATGACAGGTAGATTTTACACCAAGTGGTGAGTGCATGGAACATGCTGCCAGGGGTGGTGGTTTCATTTAAGAAACTCTTAGATGAGCCCATAGATGATAGAAAAATGTTAAAGAAAAGTTCTATGTTGGAGGGAAAGGTTAGGTAGATCAGCACAACATCATGGGCCGAATGGCCTGTACTGTACTGCGATGTTCTGTGAAAATCAAGCTGTGTGGGCTATGGGGCTCAGTTAGGCACACGAAGGAGCCATTTTGTCTGCAAGTAAGAGTCTATGAATGTGTGCAAGGTCCTGTGACTGCATTTTGTGGTTCCTCAAGCTGAGCAGCAGCAGTTGGATTTTGTGTGAAGAGGAAGTGGCAGTACTGTGACTGGCTCTGATAGTGAAGGAGCATCAATCGCTAACAGTTTAATTGTGTACAAGAATAGCCACGGCTTCAGGGCGTTCTGAAGCCCTCTGCAGCCCGTTGTAAAGTAGGGAAGTTTAGCAGCCAGTTCATACACATAAGGTCCCTCCAAGAAACGGAGAAACATTGTGATGCTCGTAGTTGAAATATCTGTCTGGTCACCGGCTACAATCTTCAGTGTGGTGTGATCACTCCAACTAATCAGGGAGTGGACTTTAAACCCCACCCCTTCTCTCCACTTGCAAAAGAAAATCCTTCGGCAATGAAGCATTTCCTCAGTGCAAGACTGGATGAGCAGACCTAAATTTAGATGCTCAGGTGGGGCATCTCCCGAGCACTGACTTCTAAGGGAAGGTTGCTGCCACTGGATGACCGTTGGAGAGAGGGGAAGGGACAGAAAGGGCTGAGGAGGGAAAAGAAAATCTGTTTCACTGTTTCTGCCCGTCCTCTGCTAAAACTGAATTGTAAAAGCCTCCAAAATGTAGTGAACTGTTTGTGAAAGTGATGGGGAAGGAAAGAATGGGAGTAATGTAGAAATTGTTTGGGGGGGGGGGGGGAACAATCGAGTTCAAGAGCAGCTATGCAAAACTCTGGTTTGACCACACTTGAAATATTGTCAAACACGAGGAAATCTGCAGAAGCTGGAAATTCAAGCAACACACACAAAATGCTGGTGGAACACAGCAGGTCAAGCAGCCTCTATAGGGAGAAGCGCTGTGGACGTTTCGGGCTGAGACCCTTCGTCAGGACTAACTGAAAGGAAAGATAGTAAGAGATTGAAAGTAGTGGGGGGAGGGGAAAATCCAAAATGATAGGAGAAGACCGGAGGGGGTGGGGTGAAGCCGAGATCCAGAAAGGTGATTGGCAAAAGGGATACAAGGCTAGAGAAGGGAAAGGATCATGGGACGGGAGGCCTCGGGAGAAAGAAAGGGGGAGGGGAGCACCAGAGGGAGATGGAGAACAGGCAGAGTGAAGGGCAGAAAGAGAGAAAAAAAAGGTGGGGGTAAAAAAGCTAAATATATCAGGGATGGGGTAAGAAGGGGAGGAGGGGCATTAATGGAGGTCAATGTTCATGCCATCAGGTTGGTCAGTTCTGGTCATCTCACCGTAGGAAGGATGTGGAAGCTTTAAAGAGGCTGCACAGAAAATTTGCCAGGATGCTACCTGGATTGGAGAGCATGTCTTATGAGGGTACGTTGAGTGAGATAGTTGGAGAAGGATGAGAGGAAACTTGATAGAGGTGTACAAGAGATAAGAGGCATGCATAGAGTGGACAGCTGGAGACTTTTTTCCAGGCTGGAAATGACTAATAAAAGGGGGCACAATTTTAATGTAATTGGAGGAAGATATTGGGGGAGGGGTCAGAGGTAAGTTTTTAAAAAACATTGTAATGTGCTGTTTACGGTGATGGCAGAAACAGACACATTGGGACGTGTAAGCACATGGATAAAAGAAAAATGGAGGGCCATGCGGGAGGGAAGGGTTAAAGTAATCCAGGCAGCACAATCCTCACTGATTTGATGCAACGATGCTTTTCACTGTTTCGATGCACATGTGACAAATACAATAATCTTAAAAACAGCTTTAAACAGGGCACTGGTACGCAATAAAGAGCAGTGACCATTCTTCAAGAGGGGAAGGTAGAGGGAGGAAGTGTGACTTGAACTGATGTGGAGGGAGGAAACAGAAGTGTGATGAAGAATAGATTCTGAAAGAGTCTGAGTTGCCTCCCCCACTCTGAAGCTGAGTGAAACTTTTGGATGTTAACTTGTTGACTTCACTGGCAGGGTGAGGTCAGTCTGAACCATCTGCACATGTTAGATTGTGGTGGAGGAAAAGGAGATGTGAGTTTATAATTTCAAAGCATTCTAACCAAATCTGGGAGCTGCCTAATCTTAACGTTTGTACCACAGATCAGTTACATTGCCAGTCAGGCACCGTTCACCTCTGCAGGAAGACCTGTGCAGTCACTCATTAGCTGAATGAGCACGGACTAGGTGCATTTTACAGCCGCAGTGCTGTTCTTATGACTGAAATCTCACAGTATGACTGAGGAACTTGCTGGTAAGGCTGTCTAGTCACTAGCCCTTTGCTGCCTACTTTTGTCACTTCTCACCGCAGAAGCTGGCAGGGTTGGGCAAGCCCTCTGGGTGTGTCTGCTTCCTGAAAGTACAGTCATGCATATGGAAAGGTGCCGTGTAAGCATCAGTTAAAAAGCACTGCCACAACGACAATGACTTGAACTCAAAATCCATGTCACAGATGATATATCAAAAAGATCAATCTGTTCCCTCACAGAACATAACAGCACAGTTCAGGTCCTTCAGCCCGTGATGTGTGACGACCCTTTAACCTACTCCGTAGCCCTGCATTTTACTTTCATCCATGTGCCTGTTTAAGGGCCTATTAAATATTTCTAATTTACCTCGCTCTGCCACCACCTCTGGGAGTACGTTCCAAGCACTCACCAATCTCTGTGGCCGGCTGGTGGCGCAATGGCATCAGTGCCGGAGTCCGGAGCGAAGGTTCCCGAGTTCGAATCCAAGTCGGGGCCCCCCCCCCCCCCCCCCCCCGAGCACGCTTTCCATCCGTGCCAGGTCGAGCGTCGAGCTAACCACTCGGCCTTGTAAAAAAACAACGGTCGGGTCAGGAACATTCATACCGTGACCCAGTTAATCCGAAAGGAGACCAATCCTAACACCACGCACCAGACAAGAATGACTGACTGACTGGTGCGACACGCTAAAAAAAACAAACAAATCTCTGTTTTAAAAAAACACCTGCCTGTGAGGTCTCCCCTGCACTCAGGCTACCACTCTATCATCATCAAATGCCTGTTTAGGGCAGCAATGAAGGTCTTCGATCTCTTTCTGTCCTTGGCCACCTTCTCTATTTTGCCTCAGGTGTAGTTCAGGGTCCTAACTTTTGCCTCTAGACTCAGGAATACCATCGCACACACATTCTTCATTGCTGTTTCTGCAACATTTTTTTGACCAGTCAGGGTTGTTAGCCTTGAGCTGAACCCCCAAACCTGGAGGACCCAGTGGAACATTCTTAATCTGGCCTCTAGTCTTTGACCTGTTTGGTGTGGGTGAACCTACAAAGAGTCAAAGCATAAAGCCCCAAGTTGCTCTCTGGGTCATTGAGGCACCCAAGCCTCCAAACCCTATGACAAGGTTGTGGTCCTCTTGGAGGTATCCACTCTGCCTCTTATAATGTTTTACACCTCTATCAAGACATCTCATCATCCCCTCCAAAGAGAACAGCTCCAGCTCGCTTAACCTATCCTCAATAAGACAAGTTCTCTAATCCTAGTAAATCTCCTCTGTACCCTCTCTCTAAAGCTTCCATATCCTTCCTGTAATGAGGTGACCAGAACTGAACACAGTACGCCACGTAATGTCAAATGATCCCATTTGGGGAAAAGGTTTTCTTTCGTGGCAGACCCTGAACTAGCTACTGCTAGAAGACTGATTATCTACTTTGTAGAGTTTACTATGTGAGAATGTTGTCACTGCTCTCACGTACATCTGTGCTTTATAACCTCCCAAAATGGTAAAAGTTACATCATCAATGTACTGTGGAGAGCATTTTCACTGGCTGCATAATTGTCTGGTATGGGGGAGGGGTGGGTGGCTACAGTATAGGATCGAAGTAAGCTCCATCGTGGGCACTAAGCTTCATAGTATCTACAACATCTTCAAGGAGCAAAGCCTCAGAAAGTGGTGTCCATCATTAAGGACCCCCCCCCCCCCCCCAATCACCTAGGATTTGCCCTCTTCTCATTGCTACCATCAGGAGGCAGGTACAAATGCCTGAAGGCACACAGTCGGTGACTCAGGAACAGCTTCTTCCCCTCTGCCATCAGATTTATGAATGGACATCAATTCCATGAACACTATCTTACATGCTGTAATTCACAGTATTTTTTTCTCTCTGTTACTATGTATTGCATTGTACTGCTGTTGCAAAGTTAACAAATTTCATGACGTATGCCAGTGATACTAACCCTGATTCTTTCTCCGTCCCACAATCCAGATGTTCCTCACTCAGTGAATTGTTTCTCAAAGTGTAGCCTCTGTTGCATGCATATAATGGATCGAAAGGTGTCTGCCACGCTCCTCTTCATGGGAAAGCAGCTCCACAACAGCACTGTGTCCGCTCATAAGGACCATCGTTGCAGACACTAACCATGCTGCAAGCTCCAAAAGCTCCCTTCTAGAAAGTCCAATAGGGCTATTAAAACAAAAAAATTGTACCATCTTAAAAGCTTCTTGCCCTAGACAATTAATCTGATCAACCATTGGAGTTGGCCTCCCCTACCCCTCTACCTATTACCTTAGTCACCACATTTTTATAAAGCTGTTTACATTGTAAGCTCATGCTGATATTTATGTATTTGTACACATTTTATTCCCTATCTGTATAACCTTAACTTTATATTTTGTATAATTGCTTATTCTTTATAATTGTTGAATGTTTCTTGTTCCCTGACCTGCACGCTGCAGCAGATTCCTAGTATGTGTAAATGTATATGGTGAGCAAAGTTGATCCTTGATGCACTTCCCATTAGAGGCCGTCAATGAGTAATGTGATAAATATCTGCTTCCCGGATTGGAAGATGTAGGGGCTTTGTTTCTACAGAAACGTTTCCCTTGATTCCTGTGGTACATTTCGATCACTCACTAAGCACTTTGGAACTCCTCAGTCCTGAGATCACTTCCACTATTGAGTACAGGAGTTGGGGTGTTATGTTGAAGCTGTAAGAGATGTTGGTGAAACCAAATTTGGAATATTGTGTGCAATTTTGGTCACCTACTTACAGGAAAGATATCAATAAGATTGGAAGAGTGCAGCGCTAATTTATAAGGACGTTGCTGGGACTTCAGGACTTGTGTTAAATTGGTTTGGACTATTTTTTCCTGGAGTGTAGGAGAGTAAGGAGAGGTTTGATAGAGGTATTCAAAATTTTAAGGGGTATAGATGGGATAAATGTATGCAGGCTTTGCCCTCTGGAGTTGAGTGGGACCAGAACTAGAAATCAAAGGTTTAGAGTGAAAGGTGAAATATTAAAGTCTTTGCTCAGAGGGTGGTTGAGAGTGGAATGAGCTGTCTGCAGAAGTGGTGGATGTGGGTTTGACTTCAACATTTAAGAGAAGTACATGGATGGGAGGGATATGGAGGGCTGGTGTCCAGGTGTAAATTCATGGGATTAGATAGAATGACAGTCTGGCATGGTCTAGATGGGTTGAAAGGCCTGTTTCTCTGCTGTACTACTCTATGACTGTAGGTATTTCCTTCAGGTCATTGGAGGACTGAACAAGTCTAGTGAAGTAGAGGTGATAGTCCACAGGAGCAGTTCTGGAGTCTCCTTGCTTGAGCACTTTATACACCCCCTGAGAAGGTGCAGTGCCCTATGTGGGGTTTGGTTCTTTGTTCAGTTAGTTCTCTCAAATAATCTTTGGAAAAATTGTGTATGTTCATTTATTTTAAACAATATAGGAATCAACTCTTGTTTTTCTTTAAGTTAAAACTAGACGTCTAACAACAAAAACAACAAATGCACCCTAGCCTGTTACTGCCGAGCTCCTTTAGCTCTGAGTAACCTCAGTCATTTCACAAATCAATGTTTTCTATTACATACCCACATCCTAAAGCAATGAGTTAGGAGATCCTTGTTCAATATTTCTGATTTTTATGCCATTATATTAAATTAAATGCAAAATTGACATCAATTATATAACCAGCAGGATGTACTTAAATTTTAAAAAAACAGGTGTTCGCAGTATTTTTATTATCAAAATCCACAAAAAAGATCTAAATATTCCCATCCATCTACAGCAGCAGCAGCTGGCAAATTGGAACTAGGCCAAGCAGGAAAGTTAGCCAGGGCTCCCATTGTTCATTCTGGTAATTGTGTGTACACAGAGAGCGGAGATCGTGGGTGACTCACTCCTAATCAGAAGGCCATTTGATTGTTTTCCCAAAGTGAGATTTGTAAGCTGCGATATCAACAGGCTGTTTGGGATAAATTCCAAGTGAAGGGAATGGATTGTGGATCAGTAATAGATGCTGGACTGTTAAAGGGGTTTGGTATCGGTTTATTACCGCCATATCAACCGAGATACAGCGAAAAGTTGTGTGGTTGACATGGTAATGTAACTCTGTAACAGTGCAGTGAGCTGGGTTCAATTCTTCCACTGTCTGTAAGGAATTTGTATGTTCTCTCTGTGACTGCGTGACTTTTGTCCGGGTGTTCCGGCTTCTTCCCACGGTCCAAAGACATAGGGGCTAATAGATTAATTGGTCACATGGATTTGACTGGGCAAGGCAGGCATGTGGGGCCAGAAGGGCTGTGCTGTATCTGAATAAATTTGAAAAGGTTGTGTTTGCCCAGCATTCAGTCAGAATGACCCAAGTACATTCAGGTGGTAAAAAGAAAAAGAATGTAGAACATAGAGCAAGGCACACAAAATGCTGGAGGAACTGATCAGGTCAGAGAACATCTACAAAGAGGAATAATAAGAGACCCTTCATGAGAACAGGAAAAGAAGGGAGCAGAAGCTAGAAGTGTAGAGATGTTTAATAATACTGTTTGTTTTAATTTGTGCTTATGTAGTGCTTTTCACAGTCCTGGTTCCAAACAGGATGGGGCTGATGTGTGAGGACAGGTCCAGATGAAAAAGGCTTATATATATTTATATAAATAAAAAAAATTGGGCCACCATTCACTCTTTGGTTTTTCATTCCTCCTTGCCTAGGCTGAGGCGGAGGTGGCCTCCTTGAACCGCCGCATCCAACTGGTTGAAGAGGAGTTGGACCGTGCTCAGGAGCGTCTGGCCACGGCCCTGCAGAAACTGGAGGAGGCTGAGAAGGCAGCGGATGAAAGCGAGAGGTGAGGCTGAAGGGGACTCTGTTTCTTGGCAGATGCTGGAGTCTGGAACAAAACAAAACACTGGAGGAGCTTTAATATCTCTGACGTGTGTTGTGAAATTTGTTGTTTTGCATCAGCAATACAGTGGAACACATAAAATATGCTATCAATAAAATACAAACAATTAAAAATGTTAGATTTTAAGTTAAATATGTAATGTAAATAGAACAAAAATAGTGAGATGGTGGTTCATTGTCTTCAGAAATCTGATGGCTGTTCCTGAAACATCGAGTGTGCATCTAGCCCTAGCTCCTGTATCTCCTCCTTGAAGGTAGCAATGAGAAGAGGGCCTCTCCTGGTTGATGAGGGTCCTTAATGATGCTGTTGTCTTGAGCCATCGCCTTTTGAAGGTGTCCTCGATACTGGGGAGGCTGGAGCATGCTGAGTTCACAACTTTCTGCAGCCTTTTCTGATCCTGTGCAGTAGCACAGTCCTCCAGCGGGTCAGGCAGCATTTGAGGAAGGAAATGCACGCAGGAAATGTTCTTCAAAGTGGTGGGCATGAAAGGTCTCAGCACTAAACATCAGATGTCCATTTCTCACTACACATGCTGCCTGACTCCCTGAGTTCGTTCAGCTGCTTTTTTCGGCGGCATTTCTGTCTTTTTTCTGATGGTTAAATCATGTAGCTCTGTACAATGGGTGTATGGGTACGAGAGTAAGCTAGAAAAGTTACTGTGCCATTGATTCATTTCATATGTTTGAATCCCACCATGGCAGCTGGGGAATAGAAATTATTTAGATCCTGACATTTAGAAGCTGGAACAGTACAGAACAGGCCCATTGGCCCATGATGTTGAGCCAACCTTTGAACCTACTCTTCCCTCACACATAGCCCTCCATTTTTCTTTCATCCACATGCCTATCTAAGAGTCTCTTAAATGCCCCTATTCCAAGCACTCTGTTTTTTAAAAAAAATCAACCCTACCTCTGACATCCTCCTATACTTTAATCATTTGAATTCATGACCTCTTATATTAGCCATTTCCACCCTGGGGAGAAAGGCACAGGCTCTCCAAAGCCTCTTATCATCTTGTACATTAAAAAAAATTGCAAAACTTCTGGATAACATTAAAAAAAATCCATTAGTAAACTAACTTTCAGAGAGAAAAAAAATTGCCTTCATTACCTGTTCTGACCTATCCATAACTCCAGATTCATCAGGTTTATTGACTTCTCTGCCCCTCCTTTCAGAGGCAATGGTCTATAAGTTGCCAATAAACTAATGACTAAATGAATAATTTGCATAAATGCATTGAATGAGAATGACAATAACCTATGGGGTGCAGATCTGGCTGGAATAAATTGCCTGTTTCTTTGCTATACATTATATTTATTTTTATTGTGCAGTAAGGCAAAATATCTAAACATGAGATTCAGATGCTGGAAAGCCAGAGTAACTCTCACAGAATACTGGAGGAACTCCCCAGGACAGGCAGCATCTGTGGAAATGAATAAACAGTCAATGTTTTGAGTGAAGACTCTTCATCAAGACTGGAAAGAGAGGGGACAGAAGCCAGAATAAGAAGTGGGGGAGAGGGAAAGGAGTGCAAGTTGCAGGTGATCGGTGAAGTATGAAGCTGAAAAATGGTCAGACTGCAAATGCTGTCTGGACAGCATCTAGGAAAATAGGACAGTTGATGTTTCAGGCCGAAACCCTTTGGTAGGATCTTTTCCTAGATGCTACCTGGCCTTTTGAGTTCCATCAGCATTTTGTAAGTGTTGCTTGGATTTTCTGCATCTGCAGATTTTCTCTTGTTTGTGATTTATTCCCGATGAGGGTCTTGGTCCAAATTGTCGACTGTTTATTCCTTTCCATAGATGCTGCCCAACCTGCTGAGTTCATCAAGAATTTTGTGTATATTACAAGGCAAAAGTATGTTCTCCCGCTCTACGCAATGCTAGTTAAAGTTCCTGGCTTTGAGTCAATGGGGAGAGCTGTGCTGAAATATTTTGTTTTTCAGACAGTTTAATGTGGAAGGTTTGCTGTTGGGTTAAGGCCATCTCCAGTCTGTTGTTATCAGCTTGTACCACTCACACTGTGAAACAAACAAATGAAGCATTGTCCTTTGTGTTGTTACCAACCTATTCATTGTGTTAACCCTTCGCTGGAGCAGAGCAGAGCTCACACTGTCAGTGCATCAACACTTGGTACATCACTAAGCACGATACTAATCAGGCACCACCCAGCAAAGTAGAAGAAGAAGAGGAATAGCCCTGAACTCGGCAGTGGAGTTATCGAGGCACCGTCTTTTGACGGTTTTCTGTAGCAAGCTATTCTTGTCTTTACGAGGCCAAGTTGCTAGCTCGACACTCAACCCAACTTGGATTCGAACTCAGGAACCTTTGCTCCAGAGTCCGGCGCTGATATTGTTGCACCACCAAGCGAGAAACCCAGCAATGTACCCAAACTGTAATGCCTCAGTAAGGCATGCTGGCCCGATCCACCCCACACAGACGCCTCAAATCCCAGATACTTCCCTACAACCATCAGGTTCTTGAACTGACCTTCACAACCCTTGCTGTACCTCAGCAATGGAATGCTACTGCTCATCTCTTGGACCATCCTGGACTTGTCTCTGTGGTTGTCTTTTTTTCACTCTCTCATTTCACTGTCTTGAATAATCCACAGTATATTCTGTATGTTGTCTACACCCCCAAGCTTGTGATACTGTACCTGTACCTCTCCATACTTGTGCACAGGACAATAAACTCAACTTGGCTTCTCCTGCTGCCTATGACACAACTTTGCATGTAAAGTGCTTTGACGAACCAGTGTTCAGCTTGCTACTCCGTGAGATTTACTCACCTCGGCGCTGAACTGGTTCCGTGGCAATGGACTCGCTCTCGGTCACTCTGTGGTTCATGTTCTGTGTTGTTATTTGTTTACTTGTTTATTGTTTCCATGATTTGTTCCCTTTTTTTTGCAGATTGGTTGTTTGATTGTCTTTGTTGTGTAGGGTTGTTAATGGGTTCTATGGTGTTTCTTTGTTTTGTGGCTGCCTGCAAGAAGAATCTCAAGGTTGTATACATTGATAATAAAAGTATTTTGAAATTATGAAAGGAACTGGTCAAAGCCATTCTCCCTATGCACACAGTTCTTTGCACTGTTCTCACATTGACCTTCTCAGAATGACCTTCTCTCATTCCTTATGAAAGCCCGAAGATCCAGTTGTAGAGAGGAAAGAACTTGCATTTCTTCAGCCTCTTGCACTACCCCAGTGAAAGAAGTATTTCACTTCTGTCACTTGTGCCAGGTAGCTCCAATGCCACATCCGGGAGTGGCTAAGTAAATTGCTTAGAAAGTGGCTCTGCGTGACCATGGGAAAAATATTGATTTAAAATACACAGGCATTGGATCCCTGGCCTTTGCAGAGCTTAGAAAAATAGGAGAGGGTCTGACTGGAAGTTATAAAGTTCACTTACTTGAAGATGCAGCTTGGATAGGCTGTTCTGGCCCTTTGAGCCTCACGCCCAGCAACCCCTGACAACCGCTGATTTAACCCTAACCTAATCACGGGACAGCTTGCAATGACCAGTTAACCTACTAACTGGTACATCTTTGGAGTGTGAGAGGAAGCCCATGCATTCCACGGGGAGGACGTACAAACTCCTTACTGAGGATGCCGGGATTGAACTCTGACTCCCTGAGCTGTAATAGCATTGTGTTACCACTACGCTGACAGAATGTGCGGAGGATGTTTCCCCTGGATGGGCTTCTAGACCGGGGTTGATGGACTTGGGTTACAAGAGATTTAGGAGTGATGTGAGGAGAGGCTTCTTCACTCAACAATGAGGAAACTGTGTTTCTTCACTCAGCAATCTACACAATGAGGAGAGGTGCAGAAGCAAGTTGTTGGATATTTTTGAGGAGGAGGCAGGCATTTGTCACATGGAGATTGAAGTGTGCAGTGAAATACATCGCTTGCGTGTCCGAGGGTGTGCTGGGGCAGCCTGCAAGTGTCACCGCGCCTCAGGCGCCAACGTAGCACTTGCACAACTTACTAACCCTAACCCATACATCTTTGGAATATAGTGGGAACTGGAGTACCCAGAGGAGACCCACATGGTCACAGGGAGAACATACAGACCCCTCACAGACAGTGGCAGGAATTGAACCCCGATCTTGCAACTGGCCCTGAAAAGTGTTATCCTAACTGCCTAGCTGCGGCATCAAGGAATATAGGAAGAGGCTAGGATAACAGTACAGGTCTTTCCTCAGTTTATGAATGCCCCACGTTCCCGTCCATGTGAGCGGGCAGGAGACCAGCAGGATGAATTTGCCAGTTGTTGCAAGGCTGGAGACATCTTCTGCTGGTGCGGAACTTAGTTCGTGACTGCATGTCCAACTTGCAGACTGTTCAAGTTATGAATAGTTCACAGGAGTGGATTCCTGCCCTAACCTGGGCGATGCGTGTTCTGAGGCAGCTGACAGGCTGTAACTGTATTGAAGGGGCCGAGTGCTTACTTCACTCACAATGTGGTACGAGCAAGCTTTGTAGCACTTCATTAACTAGCTGTATCACCAGTGGCAGAAGTGGGGAATGGTAGCCATCAGGTTCATTGAATTATGGTTCAATTGATTTGTATCATGCTCTGTGAGTATGTCCAGGTAGTCATTGAGTATGTGTGAGTCTAGACAGAATAATAGGTTGTTCAACTGTAAGGACCATTAGGCGACTGTCTCTTTCCCCACCCACAATCTCCCTGTGCTCCCTCGCTCAGTCGGCCACAACAGCCAGGATCTCCCAGTGGCTACCCATTTCAATTTGACCTCCCATTCGAACATGTCTGTCCAAGGCCGCCTCTACTGTCATGATGAGACCATACTTGGGGTGGAAGGCAGGCCATGCCCTCTGCTGACACTCTCAATGGCCAGGAGTGACTGAAGCCTTGGTTCAGGAATGATTACTACCTTACAAACATCAGGCTCCTGAACTGGCATGGATAACTTCACTCCCATAACTCTGAACTGATTCTACAACTTACAGCTCATTATTCTCAATATTATTTTATTATTTGCAGAATTTGTCTTTTACACATTGGCTGTTTGTTAGTCTTTGCTATGTATATTTTTTGTAAATTCTGTTGTTTTTTTTTCCTGTGCATGCCTGCAGGAAAATGAATAATGAATCTCAAGGTAATATATGGCAACAACAAAAATACTTCAATAAATTTACTTTGGTGCCTCATATTCCACCTGGGCATTCTCCAACCTGATGGCATGAACATCAATTTCTCTGGCTTGTAATGATTACTCCACTCTGTTTCCCCTATTCTCTTTCCCCCACCACCCCAAATTCTTTTTTCTTTTTCCCTCCCCATTCTGGTTACCCTCTCACCCTTTCTCCTCCTCATCCTCATGTCATGACATGCCCATCACCTTCTCCCCTTCACTCCACGTCCATAGTCCTCTCTTATCAGATTCTTCCTTCAGCACTTTACCTCTCCCACCGATCACCTCCCAGCTTCTTGCATCATCACCCTCCTTCCCCCACGCACCCACACACCATCCCACTCACCCGGTCGCACCTATCACCTACCAATCTCTTGTCCTCGAACTCCATTCCACCACTTTCCGCAGGCTTGATGAAGGATCTCGGCCCAAAATGCCAGTTGTTTATTCCTCTCCATAGATGCTGCCTGACCTGCTGAGCTCTTCCAGCATTGCTCTTTGTCACTTTTGAAAGACTAAAGTTATGATCTGAATGATGTCCCATATGCAACAGCCATGCCTGAGACTAGGCTGGTCACGTCCCTCTCTGCCACCATGTTCAATAGCTGTCAACCCCAGGACCAAACGCATCAGGATAGCTATTTCTGAGAAATTTGGCTCCACGGCGGGGTGAACGTGTGCTTGTTCAGCAGAGAAGGCCTGCAGCTGACTGGAAGCTTGTTCTTTTCCCTCGCAGAGGAATGAAGGTGATTGAGAACCGTGCCCTAAAGGACGAGGAGAAGATGGAGCTGCAAGAGATCCAGCTGAAGGAAGCCAAACACATTGCAGAGGAGGCAGATCGCAAGTATGAAGAGGTGAGTGCTAGCTCTGCAGAGGGGTGACCACAGGCTGGGGTAATAATGCACATGGCAGACAACATTGCTGTTCAACTGGAGTTTCCCTTTTAAGAAGAACTTTTTTTATTGTTATAAAGAGGGTGCTGCATTTAAAGTTAAAGAGGTAAGTTTAAATTTAGATACACATTCCAGGCACCCACCCCCTCTGTATGTGTTAAACATGGGAGGAGCCTCAGTATTTGAATGGAACAGCTGTTTATCTGCACAGCTCCACAGATGGGCCCCTTTAAGGATATGAGAAATAGAAGCAGGCGGCGGGCCATTCTGTCCCTTATTTGAGGCACATCAGCTCGCAGGGAATTTTGTTATTAACCAAAATAAGTTTTATTCTTAATTTTTAAAAAATTTACAAGAATAACTTGGGCAACACTTTTTCTTGGTTAAATTCATAGACCATGTATTTAGTGTTAAATTACTGAGTTTAAAACCAATAACCCTGTTGCCACCTGCCACCTGCCCCCTCCCCGGGGGTGGTACATTACGGCTATAATCGAGGGACTTCCTCACTAGTAGTGGAAGAGGTCCTTCCCCACCGAGCCCTCGCAGTGGCTGCGAAGCGTCCCACAACATATACTCCTGCGACCTGGAATGTGCACAGTTCCTCCATGGACATCTCGATGTGCTGGCAGGCCAACAACTTTCCAGCAAGGAATCGAGAGATCCAGATATGTATCTGCCTGCACATGATCTGCCGTTTAAGTTGACATTGTGGGCCAGTATTGCTCCACTCACGTTTATAATAGAAATTCCCTGTCAAAACGTGTTGCGATTAATTCCCGTTTCCCCTTCGCATCTCATACGAGCAACACCCACAAAGTGTTATGCAACATTAGAGAGAGGGCACACCTCCTAACTGGGAGCCAGTTGACCTTGATGTGCAAACCATCTTTCCTGCAGGTTGCCCGCAAGCTGGTGATCATTGAGGGTGATCTTGAGCGGACTGAGGAGCGCGCTGAGGTGACAGAGTCGTAAGTATTGGGTTCCAGCCACCCTTTTGTTTGCTAGTGTGCATGGCCGTTCCTCATAATGCATGTTGCTTGGAAGATGGGTCTAAAAGTTAAATTCTGAAAACCTGGTTGGTTTCCCACTACGTATTTTCTGATTCAGTAGAGCGCCACTAGTCTACAGAATTATCAGAAAACTGGTTTCTTACCTCACACGTACCGAGGTACAGTAAAAAGTTTTGCATGCCATCCAAACTGATCATTTCCTCGCGTTGGTACATTGACGTGGCACAAGGGAGAAACAATAACAGAATGCAGAATAAAGTGTTACAGTTGCAGAGTGCAGTGCAGGCAGGTCACAATGAGGTAGATTGTGAGGTCAGGGGTCCATCTTATTGTACAGGAGGGCCTTATACTGTCTGGAATTTAGAGGCTATGGTCTGACTTGATTAAAGGTTTTAAGGTATTAAGGTGAATAAAACATTATGTTAATAATATGAAAAGGTGGGCACTATTGCATACTAGTCTATTCAACAGTCCCGTAACACCAGGGTAGAAGCTACCTACTTTTAGGCTTTGTATCTTCTGCCTGTTTTTATTGGGGGGGGGGGTAGGAGAAAAGAGAATGTCTGGGGTAGGTGACTGACTGCTTTACCGAGGCAGTGCATTGTGGGTATGGTTATGGTCAGGGTTCCATGGGCTGCCACGGTAGTGTAGCAGTTAGCGCAACACTGTTACAGTTCAGTGGTTCCTCTGTAGGGAAGTTTGAATGCTCTTCCCACGTGCGCATAGGTTTCCTCCTACAAAGACACACCGGTTAGTAGGTTGGTTGGTCATTGCAAACTGTCCTGTGATTAAGTTAGGGTTAAAGAGGTGTGTTGCTGGGTTGTCAGCTCAATGAGCCAAACAGGCCTCTTCCGCACTGTATCTCTAAATAAATAATGTGGTGGTCTTTCAGAGATCTGAATCCATTGTCACCAGGAACCCCCAACCAAAAAATTTTTTTAAGCTGCAGATGCTGGCAATCTAAAACAAAAGAACATATTGAAAACGGTCAGTAGGTCTGGCAGCATCTGTGAATACAGAAACAGTTAATATTTCAGGTCAGAAGCGCTTCATCAGATTTGGGAAAGGAAGAATGTGCTAGCAGAGCTGTGTGGAAGGAAAGGAGCTGTTAACATTTGGGTCAAATCCCTGCATCAGGACAAGGCTACTGCAGCCACATATCCTTCCTCAGTACATCTCGTCCCACGAGGCTTCCAGCTCCGTCTGCAGGACTCCCAGTTCAGCCTTGGCCACGATGTTATTTCCTGCCTTCTGTGGAAAAGGAAGTGATCCCACTCTTTCGCTGCCCGTTCTGACAAGGGCCCTTTGATCTGACATGTTAACTCTGCTTCTGTTCTCTCCCCACCCCTGGCTGCACGAGTGTTACCAAGATTTTACACATTTAATTCAAACAATTTGGAAGGAAAGTTAGCATCAGTAAAGCTGATTGTTAGGGCATTTCAGTGGCGTAGCAGTTACTGCAATCGCTGTATAGTGCCAGTAATTACCGATTGAGGTTTAATTCCTGCTGCTGTGTTCTCCTCGTGACCACGTGGGTTACCTCTGGGTGCTCCGGTTCCCTTCCTCCCTCCACCCCACCCCCCACATTCCAAAGACATCTGGGTTAGGGTTAGTAAGGTATGGGTATGTTGTGCTGGCGCCATTTGTGGGCCGCTCCGAGCACAATCCTCACTGATTGGATGCAAACAGCACATTTTGCTGTATGCATCAATGTGACAAAGCTAGTCCTTAGCTGTTTTCAAGGTGAATCTCCTGTTACCAGATTGTCACTAATGGTCTTCAGGAATAGAAGTTCCTTCAGTATACCGTGAGACCCACCGTGAGATGGTTGACTTTTAACTGCTCCCTGAATTGACCACATTTGCCTCTCAGCTAGAAGGAAATTAGGGACTGGCAGTAGGTGCTGTTCCCACGGATCAGAAACAACAATTAATCTTGGTGCTCATTTTGCCCCTAAAGTTACTTGGATTCCCTTTTGTGCAGATGCTGGTATAAGACTTGTTATTAATTTTTATTTAGAGATGCAGCACAGTAACAGGCCCTTCTGTCCCAGTGAGCCTGTGCTGCCTAATTGACTAACCTGTATGTCTTTGGAATGTGGGAAGAAACCGGAACACAACACTGTCACAGGGAGAATGTACAACCTCCTTACAGACAGTATCAGCAATTGAACCCAGGCCACTGGTGATAGCCTGTTCCAACTGATGAAATGCCATTGCACTTCTGAGGGTGAACCTTACTGATCCTAGAACCACACCCATCTATTACACAAAGCGTGCAGAGGAGACTTACCAGGATGCTGCCTGGATTAGAGAGCATGTCTCATGAGGAAAGGTTGAACAAACTAGGGCTTTTTCCTTTTGAGCAAACGAGGAGGAGAGGTAACTCGATAGAGGCGTACAAGAAGATAAGAGGTACAGATCGAGAGGACAACCAGAGACTTTTTCCCAGGGCAGAAATGGCTAATTTTCGGGTGATTAGAGGACAGTATAGAGGAAATATCAGAGGTAAGTTTCTTACATAGTGTGGTGGGTTTGTGGGATGCGCTGCTGGGGATAGTGGAGAGGCAGATACATTAGAGTTAAGAGACTCTTAGATAGGCACATGGATTAAATTAAAATGGAGGGCTATGTAGGAAGGCAGGGTTAGATTGATCCTGGAGTAGGTTAAAGTGTCAGCACCACATTGTGGGTGGAAGAGCCTGTATTGTTCTGTGTTGTAAATTTATTCATGGACCGAAGGGATGTTTCAGATCACATCCAAAATATCCTGCAGTGGGAGGGAGAACAGCCAGAGGTCATGGTACATATTGGTACCAATGACATACATAGGAAAAGGGAAGAGGTTCAGAAAAAAGACTACAGGGAGTTAGGAAGGAAGTTCAGAAGCACGACTGCATAGGTAGTAATCTCGGGATTACTGCCTGTGCCACACGATAGTGAGGATAGAAATAGAATGAGGTGGAGGATAAATGTGTGGCTGAGGGATTGGGATGGGAGGCAGGGATTCAGATTACTGGATCATTGGGAGCTCTTTTAGGGCAGGTGTGACCTGTACAGAAAGAACGGGTTGCACTTAAATCCCAGGGGTACCAATATCCTGGCGGGGAGGTTTGCTAAGGCTATTGGGGAAAGATAAAACTAGAACTGTTGGGGGGTGGGAACCGAACTGAAGAGACTGGGGAAGAGGAGGTTGGCTCACAAATAGAGAAAACTTGTAGACAGTGCGAGAGGGAGGATAGGCAGGTGATAGAGAAGGGACACGCTCAGTCCAAAGGTTTGAGATGCATCTATTTTAACGCAAGGAGTGTTGTGAGCAAAGCGGATGAGTTTAAGAGTGTGGATCAGTACTTGAAGATATGATGTGGTGGCCATTACAGAGACTTGGGTGGCTCAGGAACAGGAATGGTTACTTCAAGTGCTGGGTTTTAGATGTTTCAGAAAAGGCAGGGAGGGAGGCCGAAGAGGTGTCAGCGTGGCCCTGTTGATCAGAGATAGTGTCATGGCTGCAGAAAAGGTGGATGCCATGGAGGGATTGTCTACAGAGTCTCTGTGGGTGGAGGTTAGGAACAGGAAGGGGTCAATAACTTTACTGGGTGTTTTTTATAGGCCGCCTAATAGTAACAGGGATATCGAGGAGCAAATAGGGAAACAGATCCTGGAAAGGTGTAATAATAACAGAGTTGTCGTGATGGGAGATTTTAATTTCCCAAATATCGATTGGCATCTCCCTGGAGCAAGGGGTTTAGATGGGGTGAAGTTTATTAGGTATGTTCAGGAAGGTTTCTTGACACAATATGTAGATAAGCCTACAAGAGGAGAGGCTGTACTTGATTTGGTATTGGGAAATGAAGCTGGTCAGGTGTCAGATCTCTCAGTGGGAGAGCATTTTGGAGATAGTGATCATAATTCTATCTCCCTTACAATCTCATTGGAAAGTGATAGGAACAGAGAAGTTAGAAAAGTGTTTAATTGGAGTAAGGGGAATTATGAGGCTATCAGGCAGGAAATTGGAAGCTTAAATTGGAAAAAGATGTTCTCAAGGAAAAGAAAGGAAGAAATGTGGCAAATGTTCAGGGGATATTTGAGTGGAATTCTGCGTAGGTATGTTTCAATGAGACAGGGAAGTTATGGTAGGGTACAGGAACCGTGGTGTACAAAGGTTGTAATAAATCTAGTCAAGAAGATAAGCTTACAAAAGGTTCAGAGAGCTAGGTAATGTTAGAGATCTAAAAGTTTATAAGGCTAGCAGGAAGGAGCTTAAGAAAGAAATTAGGAGAGCCAGAAAGGGCCATGAGAAGGCCTTGGCAGGCAGAATTAAGGAAAACCCCAAGGCATTCTACAAGTATGTTAAGAGCAAGAGAATAAGATGTGAAAGAATAGGACCTATCAAGTGTGACAGTGGGAAAGTACGTATGGAACCGGAGGAAATGGCAGAGGTACTAAATGAATACTTAAGTATTCACTATGGAAAAGGATCTTGGTGATTGTAGTGCTGACTTGCAGTGGACTGAAAAGCTTGAGCATGGAGCTATTAAGGAAGAGGATGTGCTGGAGCTTTTGGACAGCATCAAGTTGGATAAGTCGCTGGGACCAGATGAGATGTACCCCAGGCTACTGTGGGGGTGGGGGGCGAGGGAGGAGATTGCTGAGCCTCTGGTGATGATCTTTGTATCATCAATGGGGATGGTAGAGATTCCGGAGGATTGGAAGGTTGCAGATGTTGTTCCTTTATTCAAGAAAGGGAGAAAAGATAGCCCAGGAAATTATAGACCAGTGAGTCTTACCTCAGTGGTTGGTAAGTTGATGGAGAAGATCCTGAGAGGCATGATTTATGAACATTTGGAGAGGCGTAATATGATTAGGAATAGTCCACATGGCTTTGTCAAGGACAGGTCGTGCCTTACGAGCCTGATAGAATTTTTTGAGGATGTGACTAAACACATTGATGAAGGAAGAGCAGTGGATGTAGTGTATATGGATTTCAGCAAGGCATTTGATAAAGTACCCTGTGCAAGGCTTATTGAGAAAGTGAGGAGGCATGGGATCCAAGAGGACATTGCTTTGTGGATCCAGAACTGGCTTGCCCACAGAAAGCAAAGAGTGGTTGTAGACAGGTCATATTCTGCATGGAGGCTGGTGACCAGTGGTGTGCCTCAGGGATCTGTTCTGGGACCCTTACTCTTCGTGATTTTTATAAAAGACCTGGATGAGGAAGTGAAGGGATGGGTTAGTAAGTTTGCTGATGACACAAAGGTTGGAGATGTTGTGGATAGTGTGGAGGGCTGTCAGAGGTTACAGCGGGACATTGATAGGATGCAAAACTGGGCTGAGAAGTGGCAGATGGCATTCAACCCAGATAAGTGTGAAGTGGTTCATTTTGGTAGGTCAAATATGATGGCAGAATATAGTATTAATGGTAAGACTCTTGGCAGTGTGGAGGATCAGAGGGATCTTGGGGTCTGAGTCAAAGCAGCTGCGCAGGTTGACTCTGTGGTTAAGAAGGTATACAGTGTATTGGCTTTCATCAATCATGGAATTGAATTTAGGAGCCAAGAGGTAATGTTGCAGCTATATAGGACCCTGGTCAGACCCCACTTGGAGTACTGTGCTCAGTTCCGGTTGCTTCACTACAGAAAGGAAGCCATAGAAAGGGTGCAGAGGAGATTTACAAGGATGTTGCCTGGATTGGGGAGCACGCCTTATGGGAATAGGTTGAGTGAACTTGGCCTCGTCTCCTTGGAGCAATGGAGGATGAGAGGTGACCTGTTAGAGGTGTATAAGATGATGAGACATTTTCCCAGGGCTGAAATGGTTGCCACAAGAGGACACAGGTTTAAGGTGCTGTGGAGTAGATACAGATGAGATGTCAGGGGTAAGTTTTTTACTCAGAGAGTGGTGAGTGCGTGGAATGGGCTGCCGGCAACGGTGGTGGATACAATAGGGTCTTTTAAGAGACTCTTGGATAGGTACATGGAGCTTAGAAAAACAGAGGGTTAAGGGGAAGCCTAGTAATTTCTAAGGTAGGGACATGTTCGGCACAACTTTGTGGGCCGAAGGGCCCGTATTGTGCTGTAGGTTTTCTGTGTTTCTATGTCAGTGGCCAGGCTAGCATTTGTCACTCGTCTGTGGTTATCCCCTGAACCGAGTGGCTTGTTGGACCCTTCCACACTGCAGCTTTCCCGAAGGCTGCAGCACTTTGCTTAGCACACAAGGCTGGCTTTCCAAAGGACGAGCAAGGAAATGGCTGTCACTGTACCGAGAGCAACTGTGTAAGCACAAAACGACCTATTCAGGGTGAGTGAAGCTCCTCAAAGGACAAGGGACCCAGGTACTGTGGGTACCTGATTTGTTTCCAGGGGCTCCTAATGATGTGGGTGAAATTGCTGTACTCCACTGTTTACCTGAGGATGTTCCTCACACCCCTGGTTATGTGGGGCTACCTAGCGTCAGAGTGTGGAAACCAACCAGATTTTCGAGGCTTGAGGTGGTGAATGTGTCACTTTCCTGAGATGAAATCAAATCTTTTTCACCGACGTTAATCCCAATTGTCGTCGCTTTGTTTTACATGCCAGCCCAATATTCCCTATTTCCTGTTTTTCTGTCCGCCCCCCCCCCCCCCCCCCCCACCTTACCTAGAGCTGCTGACTGAGACTGAAGTCCAGTACCTCTGGTGTTACTTATCCACGGTACCAGACCCTCATCAGGGTCTCAACAGCAGTGACGGCAACCCAGTTAACTCTGGCACGGGTGTGCAGGGCCTTCCTCTTCTCCCAGCCTCTGCATTCAGCTCTTCTCTCTCCCAGCTCACTCTGCTCGGACTGAGGTTTGAATCTGGAGCCATTGCCTACTCGGCAAAGAGAGCCTATATGTGAAATTAGAGGCATTTCCTGGGTTGGATTCATGGCTGAGACTGTTGGAAGCCTAACTTCAGCTTCTTCGGTATTCCTATAAATCCAAGACCTGCATTGTGAGCTCCTTAACTCTTAAGAGTGCTCCTTTCCCATACTGGTCCAGCCCTCTAGGGTACTGGTTCCAGAGTAAATACAGCACCTACCAGCCCTTAAACCTGATTATTTAGAGATACAGCACGGTAATAGGCTCTTCTAGCCCAATTACACTCACGACCAATTAACCAACCAGTACATCTTTGGGTTGTGGGAGGAAACCAGAGCACCCGGAGGAAACCCACACAGTCATGGGGAGAATCTACAAACTCCTTGCAGAGAGTGGAATCGAACCTGAGTTGTAAGAGTTATACAAGACAGACGTAAACTCTTCGGCCCAACTTACACATACCTTCGCTGGAGCTGTGATAGCATTGCGTTGCGATGCTACCCTGCTGTGCCGCAGATGAGTCTGAACCGGTTCCATGTCCCTGCTTGGGAGCCATTGGTAATCAGGTGGGCACCCAACACTACCTTTCCACCTCACTTGGGGCAATAAGACCCCACTGTCACCTCAATCTAAATGGGAGTTGTCTGACCAATCACTCCCAAGGGATTCAAACCCAAACCCAGCTGTCTGTACGGTTCAGTCCTCTGCCAGGGGTAGGGTTTCCTCTATAGGCCCTCTGTCATTCAGCTGACAGATGTGAACTTCTCCAGTGATCTGCCATCACTTGTTTCACTCACCCGACCAGCGGCCAGGCCTATTTTCGAGGGAAAGTGACATCTCGCCATGAACCTTTCCCATTTTAACTTGCTCTTGTTCGTGTTACAAGTTCTTGGGATTCGGGACCAGCAAACCTCATCATGACTGTGTTCCCCTTTTTTTTCCCTTGTATCCCTTTTTGTTCTCTGGTTTCTTTGCATGCTGTTCATTATCAAATCATCCCATTTGACCCATGACCCCTCTTGCACGTACCCTGTGGACACTAACAGCAATTTGCGGAAATTGGAGGAGGAACTTAGAAGCAGGGATCAGTCTTTGAAAGCCTTAATCGCGTTAGAGGAAAAGGTACTGGACACTTTCTGCTCTTCTTTCCTCACTTGCTGAATTGTTTCCCTGTAAACTTGGGGAGAAATGGAGGGAGGGGCTTTGTTTTGCTGCATGTGACACTTTGACTGTCAAATAATTTTTACAACCTAAAATGTTACTTGTGGTTAACTTAATACTGTTTCAGCTACAGTTTCTGTAAACTGAAATCTAGACTTTTCTAGGAGCATTGGATATGGCGACAGGTATTACTTACCGGTAGTTGATTCACAGCTGGGGACATGAAGAGATTTGTTTTTTAAAAAATGATTCTGACACAGAGGTGGGAATTAGGCCAATATACACTCAGTGGCCACTTTATTAGGTACATCTGTACACCTCGTTAATACAAAAATCTAGTCAGCCAATCATGTGGAAGTAACTCAAAGCATAAAAGCATGCAGACGTGGGCAAGAGGTTCAGACCAAACATCAGATTGGGGAAGAAATGTGATCTCGGTGACTTTGACTGTGGAATGGTTGTTGGTGTCAGACAGGATGGTTTGAGTATCTCAGAGACTGCTAATCTGGGATTTTCACACATAGCAGTCTCTAGGGTTTACAGAGAAAGGTGTGAAAAAAAAACAACAAACATCCAGAGCGGTGGTTCTGTGGGTGAAAACGCCTTGTTAATGAGAGAGGTCAGAGGGGAATGGCTGGACTGGTTCAAGCTGACAGGAAGGTGACTGTAACTCAGGTAACCATACGTTACAACAGTGGTGTGCAGAAGAGCATCTCTGAATGCACAACATGTCCAACCTTGTAGTGGATGGGCTTCAGCAGCAGAAAGCCACAGTGAGGTTCCACTCCCTTACCTAATAAAGTGGCCACTGAGAGTACGTCAAGAGCTTACATTATAGCTTTAAAAAAAAACCATTTCTAACTGCACATACCTTGCCTAATACCCCTTCTTTCACCAACATCCAGTCTAATCCTCTGTAGAGATGATTTCTACCCTAATCACTAATTCTAGTGACTGACATGTCCCTCCCACTGCACCCATCACCTACCTTCATCCTGCCTGCTTGTCTGTCTGCACTCTCTCCATTCCTTCCGGCATGTCTGTGTCATTTTTGTTCTGTCTGTTTCTCTCCTCCCTCTAGCGGCAAAAATAATCCAAAGGGAGTTGATCTGTATGTGTGGAAATGATCAAACTACAGGGGTACATAGAAATAGGGGATTACTTCTCTGTGGACTGGCTAGGGTCAAAAGAGTTCCTTCTGTGCTGTGAGACATTAGGCAAAGACAGAATTAGTTTAATTTTCCATTTGAAGATGAGTGCCCTTCGAGCTGCGGCACCCAGTAACCCACCAGTTTAACCCTAGCTTAATCATGGGTTAATTTTCAATGACCAATTAACCTACTAACTGGTACAGTTATGGACAGTGGAAGGAAACCCACATGTACACAGGGAAAATGTATAAACATTCTTACAGAGGACGTTGGAATTAAACTCCGAACTCTGACACCCCTGAGCTTTTTTAATTTATTTTTATATAGGAATCAGACATTTCATTTTTTTAAATGTAAATTAAGAGTTGATAGTGGTTGCAAGATCGTAAACCTTTTCATCCCTGTGCTCTCCAGTCCCATCCCAATACTGAAGGCTCTTTAGTTCCCTGCAGTGCTACCCTGGATGTGACAGAGTGCCATGAGAGATGTCCTCGGGTTTCTCTGAGGCCCACTACATGGCATGGTAGCATAGTGGTTAGCATGACGCTGTTACAGCACCAGCAACACAGGTGATAAGTCCTGAAGAAGGGTCTCGGCCCAAAACACTGACTGTTTATTCCTCTCCATAGATGCTGCCTGACCTGTTAAGTTCCTCCGGCATTTATGTGTGTTAGTGATATGTTGAATCATTGCAGGACGAGCCCAGAGCTTTGATTTTGTTTTGCATACCCTCCTGTGTGTGAAGCTTTTATATTTGTGTATGCCACGTTCTTTATTGATTGCTTCTTTCTCTCTCTGCTTTCTCCCTTCCTCCCTTCCTTATGTCATTTGGTGGTTGTTCTGTCCTCTATTGTGTCGCTTTCCCCACTCCTTCCTTTCCCTGCACCAACAGCAAGTGTGCAGAGCTAGAAGAGGAGCTTAAAAATGTGACAAATAATCTCAAGTCACTGGAAGCCCAGGCCGAGAAGGTAGGCTTGTCCTTTTCCCCAGAATTCCCTCTCCCCCTTCCTATCTGTGTGTTTCACAAGAAGATCTCGAAGCATCCTCTGTACATAAAGTCAGTCAAATGCAGTCTGATCAAACTTGTTCAGCCCTAACCAGAGTTTAATGAAGGGTGTCATTTGGTTTTCTGTTGGGGTGTCTTTCTTGTGTGTGATTGGCAATGGTAAGACTTGTGGGGGTGGAATATAATGGCTTACATGTATCCAAGCAACATGGGGTTAGGGTAGGAAAGTGCCAATAAGATAAAAGATGGACTGTGATCGTATCAAACAGAAGACCAGGCATGAGGGCCCGAATGGCCTATCCCTGTCTCAGTTCCTCATGTTAACTCTGTTTCAATCTTTGGAGTGGCTTTTCTCTCAGGCACCACCAAAGTTTGCTGTCTGTCCTGCATTTACCATTACTTGGGCTTAGGAGTGTTATGGAGACTGAAGGTTCTTGAGCGAGACGGGGAGACTGGTGAGGCTCAGACTGTTTCCCCTTGGAGTGTAGGAAGGGTGTCCTTGGAGAGGTTTATAAAATCATGAGGGGTCTAGATGAGGTTGATGGTCACAATCTTTCCCTTGGTAGGGGAGTCTAAAACTAATGGGCATGCGCTTAAGGTGAAAGGTGAAAGGTTAATAAAATAACATTTTTTTGTCTTTGACCCTCTGTGTGGGGAAAGTCAATTGAATTTTATTATCAAAGTACTTATGTTGTATTGAGATACATTTACAGGAAAATAAATAAATAGAATAAACAAAAAAAAGACGCACAAAGTCCTGTAAACAACCATGTGCAAAAGTTCTGCAAGAAGTATTAGTCCTGAGATGATGAGTTGTAAAGAGCCCCCGAATGAGCTTGCAAAGGAAGTGGTAAAGGCAGGTACGGCTACAACGTTTGAGACAGTTGAATAGTTCTGTGGCTAGGAATGGTCTAGAGGCAAGTGGAACTAGCTTGGGTGGATGAGTTGGGCCAAAGGACCCATCTGTGCCTTGATGACTGATGCAGAACTGCACCCCTGGAACCCACATCGGGCTCTGCTGTAGACCTGACCATAAAGACAGTCACTCCAGGATCAGGAGACTGCCAGGGTAATTAAATAGGAGGTACTCCAAATGCAGACATTTTCTATCAGTACTCAAAATCGTTTAATGTCATTCCCTGGACTCAAGTGTGAAGGAGAAAAAATAATGTTACTCCGGATCTGATGGAGCACAAAAAAAACAATAGTTTTAAAAAGCTCAATAAATACATAAGATGGCCTATACAAATAGATTGTTGTATGTCCAAGAAGTGACACTAGGCTGTACATAAGGTGACTGATAGGGAATAATAAAGTAGTGGTGGAGTTGCTGGGTAGAGGTGTTGATCTACCTTGGGAAAAGTAACTGTTTTTCAGTCTGGTGGTTCTAGCAGAGATCTACGTAACCTCCTTCCTGATGGGAGTGAGCAGGGTAGCTGGCATCCTTTATGATTCCAGCACCTTTCTGTGCATATGTCTTTAATGGCTGCTGATGCATTGGACAGTTTGGACTAAAGGTCACCACAGTGCAGAGATGCAGCATGGTAGGATGTTTTATACGGAAAATATAGAGAAATGTGAAAGAGAGAAAGGATTGGAGGATGTGGGGGTGGAGCAGAGGGATTGAATGGCCATCCTTGAGCGGTGAATTCTGTTTCTGCATTCCTGAACATTTCAACTTTTCAAGATGTCTTTAAACACGAGATTCTGCAGATGCTGGAAATCCAGAGCAAAATGCACAAATGCTGGAGGAACTCAGCAGGTCAATGGAGGGGAATAAGCAGTTGACATTTCAGGCCACGACTGGAAAGGAAGGGGACAGAAACCAGATAATAAGGTGGAGAGAGGGGGAGGAATGCAAGGTGACAGATGAAACCAAGTGTGGGGGAAGGTTGGTGGGTGGGGGAGGGGATGAAGTGAGAAGCTGGGAGGTGACGGGTGGTCGAGGTAAATGGCTGAAGAGGGAGAGGAGAGTGGGCCATGGAGAAAGGGAAGGAGGAGGGGAGCCAGAGAGAGGTGAAGGGCAGGTGAGGAGAAGAGGTCGGAGTGGGGAAATGATGTGGGAATGGAGAAAGGAAAATAAAATTACCAGAAGTTGGAGAAATCAATGTTCACCCCATCAGGTTGGAGGCTGCTCAGACACAGTATGAGGCGTTGCTCCTCCAACCTGAGATTAGCCTCATCATGGCCATTTATATAGACTTTTCTCCAAGGTGGGGTTTGAGGTATATGTTGGTTAGGGCTCTGGCAGCTCTTCTAACAGTGATGTATGAATGGCTGAGACGTGGCCTAGAAAGGGGAAGGGGTGGGGGGGGGGCTGTAAAGGGAAAAAAATCTCTAGACTGGTGCTTCAAATCGTCCCATTCCATTGCAGCCAGGACAGACTGACACCAACCCTGGCCCAGTGAGGCAGTCTGTGCAGATGAGGAAATGTGCATTTGAAAGGCGGAAGGTGACTGCGCATTGGTTTCCTGGGTCTCTGTTATTATCAGCCTTGGCCAGTCACTGCAGCAGCCTTTAAACTGTGCTTCTCCCTCCTTTTTAATTACATAGTCCTCACGTCACTAAGCACAGCTGTCTATTTTGGGCCTTCTGTGCATTTCTCCTTGTTTCTCCTTTTTATTCTATGTCGGTACACTCCTTTGTACCCACAGCCACACCCACACCCTCACCCTCACCACATCCTTAAACCATTCATACATACCTCCTACACAGGAAGCAAAGCGTGTAGCCCCACACCGACACACAGGAGCCACGCCCAGAGTTAGAACATACTTTTGCCACACTGAGCAGTGAAATTGGGAAGTCATGTTGTCTTGGAGAGACCACACTTGGAAATTCTGTTCATCTTTGGTCGCCCTGCTTTAGGAAAGTTGCTATTCAGCTGGAAAGATTGAGAAAGATGTTGCTGGGATTAGAGGGACTGTTATGGAGGGAGGTTTCGCAGGCTAGGACTTAATTTCCAAGAGAATGAGAGGTGAACAATAGAGGTCTATAGGATCATGAAGGGCAGAGATAGACACGGCCATTTTCTTAAGGTTGGGCAATGACAAACTAGAGGGTAGAGGTTCAAGATGAGAAAGAAGAGATTTAATGAGGGGCAAAATTTTCACCCCTGGTCAATATGTGGAAGGAACTGCCAGAAGTGGTTGTGGCAAGTACACTAACAACTTTTTAAAGGTGCAAGCGTAGGCATGGTTTGGAGAGATGAGGGCCAACAAGCTTAGGTGGGAATCTTGGTCAGCATGGACCAGTTGGGCTGAAGGGCCTTTTTCCATGCTGTGTGACTCTGTGTCTGTGGTAGTAGAGACAGCAGCAGGTAAAAGTACCAGTATTGCATCAGGCCTTGTAAGCTGTCAGAGGAGCTGGGGGAGGCTTCCGCGTGTCGGGATGATGCAGACAGGTTTGGTCATATAGCTTGCCCTCTGTAAGCTGTGCTGTCAGTGAGTGTGTCAGAGGAGCTGGGGGAGGCTTCCGCGTGTCGGGATGATGCAGACAGGTTTGGTGATATAGCTTGCCCTCTGTAAGCTGTGCTGTCAGTGAGTGTGTCAGAGGAGCTGGGGGAGGCTTCCGCGTGTCGGGATGATGCAGACAGGTTTGGTGATGTGGCTTTGCCATTGTAAGCTGTCAGTGAGTGTGTGAGAGGAGCTGGGGGAGGCTTCCGCGTGTCGGGATGATGCAGACAGGTTTGGTGATATAGCTTGCCCTCTGTAAGCTGTCAGTGAGTGTGTCAGAGGAGCTGGGGGAGGCTTCCGCGTGTCTGGATGATGCAGACAGGTTTGGTCATATAGCTTGCCCTCTGTAAGCTGTCAGTGAGTGTGTCAGAGGAGCTGGGGGAGGCTTCCGTGTGTCGGGATGATGCAGACAGGTTTGGTGATGTGGCTTTGCCATTGTAAGCTGTCAGTGAGTGTATGAGAGGGGTGGGGTGGGTGGGGGGGGGGGGAGGCTTTCCAGTGTCTATGATGATGCAAACCGGTTTGGTGAAGTGACTTTACTGTTGTAAGCTGTCAGAGAGTGTGTGAGAGGGGTGGGGTGGGTGGGGGGGAGGCTTTCCAGTGTCGAAGTGATGCAGATAGGTTTGGTTAAAGAGCATCTCATCAACCCTGTCTTTTTGTCACCAAACAATAACTTGGTACAAGTTACAAGTGTGGTCTCAAGTAACTTGATTGAACCTCTCTTTCTCTCTCCCTTTCCCTCCTCTTCCAGTACTCTCAAAAGGAAGACAAATATGAAGAAGAAATCAAACTCCTGACTGATAAACTGAAGGAGGTGAGAATACAATGAATAAGATTCCTCAAGGCACCTTCCATTATGTTTATAGCTGGTGTTTGGTTTATTATTTTCACACAGCCAGGTTCGGTGAAAAGCCTGGCTTGCATGCCATCCAGAAGATAGTTTCATGTCGAGGTACAAAAGGAAAATATTGCAAAATGAGTGTTAGTGTTACCGAGAGAGTGCAGTGCAGGTAGATAATGGGGTGCAAAGAGCACGATGACATGGGCTGAGAGATTTAAGAGTTTAAGTGTCTTAAACAAGAGATTCTGCAGACGCTGGAAACGGTAGGTCGGGCAGCGTCCATGGAGAGGAATAAACAGAACAATTCAGAACCGGAAAAGAAGAGGGAGAAATAAGTGGGGGGGGGAGTGGCAGGAGATAGATGAGACCAGGTGGGGTGGAGGGGGGGGGGGCTGGTTTACAAGATTGAGTTGACAACTCTCTGCAGTCTCTAGTGGTCTTGGTCAGAACAGTTGCCATACCAAGCTGTGATGCAGGCATTGTGTACCGTTCTGGTCACCAAATTATAGGAAAGATGTCAACAAAATAGAGAGAGTACAGAGAAGATTTACTAGAATGTTACCTGGGTTTCAGCACCTAAGTTACAGAGAAAGGTTGAACAAGTTAGGTCTTTATTCTTTGGAGCGTAGAAGGTTGAAGGGGGGACTTGATAGAGGTATTTAAAATTATGAGGGGGATAAGAGTTGACGTGGATAGGCTTTTTCCATTGAGAGCAGGGGAGATTCAAACAAGAGGACATGAGTTGAGAGTTAGGGAGCAAAAGTTTGGGAGTAACACGAGGGGAAACTTCTTTACTCAGAGAGTGGTAGTCGTGTGGAATTAGCTTCCAGTAGAAGTGGTAGAGGCAGGTTCAGTATCGTCATTTAAAGTAAAATTGGATAGGTATATGGACAGGAAAGGAATGGAGGGTTATGGGCTGAGTGCGGGTCAGTGGGACTAGGTGAGAGTAAGCATTCGGCATGGACTAGAAGGGCCGAGATGGACTGTTTCCGTGCTGTAATTGTTATATGGTTATATGATTTCTTCTGTGGGGCAAAAATTAATGAGTGTCACTGGGGATGTGCCAAATAGGCCATTTGGCCCATCAAGTCTGCCATTCCATCGTGACTGATCTCCCAACCCCATTCTCCTGCCTTCCCCCCCCCCCCCCCCATACCCTTCGACACTCATTAATCAATAACATATCAACCTCAGCCTTAAATATACTCAATGCTGCCTGTGGCAATGAATTCCACAGATTCACCACCCTCTGGCTAAAGAAATTCCTCAACTCTGTTCTAAATGGGCATCCCTCTATTCTGAGGCTCTGCCCTGTGGTCCTAGACTCCCCCACTTCAGGAAACATCATCTCCATGCCCACTAAATCTAGACCTTTCAATATTCGACAGTTTTCAATGAGATCCCTCCTTGTTCTTCTGAACTCCAGTGAGTACTAGCCCAGAGCTGTCTATAGATCGTCTCCAATGTCAGCACATCCCTCCTTGGATGAGGGACCCAAAACTCCATTTGCAGTCTGCCCAATGCCTTGCACAACCTCAGCATTACATCCTTGCTCTCGTATTCTTGTCCTCTTGAAATGAATACTAACTTTGCATTTGCCCTCCTCACTGTCAACTCAACCTGCAAGTTAGGGAAGTTTAGGGAACCCTGCACGAGGACTCCCAAGTCCCTCTGCACCTCTGATTTTTGAATTTTCTCCCCATTTACAAAATAGTTGATACCTTTATTCCTTCTGCAAAAGTGTATGGCCATGCATTATATTCCATCTGCCACCTCTTTGTCCATTCCCCCAATCTCAGTCCTTCTGTAGCTGCGCTGGTTCTACAACACTTCCTGCCTTTACCCTTATCTTAATGTTGTCTGCAAACTTGGCCACAAGGCCATCAATTCCTTTATCCAAATCATTGACATACAAAGTGAAAAGAAGTGGCCTCAACACAGAGCCCTGCAGCACACCACTGGTCACCGAGCCAAACGGAAAAGGCCCACTCTTTGCCTGCTGCCAATCAGCCATTGCTCTATCCATTCTAGTACCGGGGCACTTATTTTGTTAAGCAGCCTTCGTATAGCTCCTTGTCAAAAGCCTTCTGAAAATCCAAAAAAAAAGCATCTACTGACTCTCCTTTGTCTATCCTCCCTGTTATTTCCTCAAAGAATTCCAACAGATTTGTCAGGCAAAATTTCCCCTTTTAGAGATGCATGCTGACTTTGGCCTGCTTCATCATGCATCTCCAAGTACCTTGAAACCTCATTCTTAACAAATGACTCGATCTTCTTTCCAACCACTGAAGTCAGGCTAACTGGCCTATAGTTTCCTTTCTTTTACCGAGTGGAATGATATTTGTAATTTTCCAGTTCTTGGGAACCATTCCAGAATCTAGTGATTCTTGAAAGATCATTGCTAATGCCTCCACAATCTCTTCAGCCACCTCATACAGAACCCTGGGGTGTTCACCATCTGGTCCAGGTGACTTATCTACCTTCAGGCTTTTCAGCTTCCCAAGCACCTTGTCCTTAGTAACACCAGTGTCACTTGCTTCTGCCCCCCGACACTCCCACATTCTACTAGTGTCTTCCACAGTGAAGACTGGCGCAAAATACTTGTAATTCCGCCATTTCTCCGTCCCCATTACTTCCTCTCCAGCATCATTTTTCAGGGGTCTGACATCCAATCTCGTTTTTCTTTTTGTGTAGCTGAAGAAGCATTTTGTATCCTCTTTTATATTATTGGCTAGCTAACTATTATATTTCTTTTCTTTATATTGCTTTTCTAGTTGCCCTTCTGTTGGTTTTTAAAAACTTTCCAGTCCTCTAATTTTGCTTTTTTTTTTTCGCTTTTAAGCTGCCTTAGACTCCCTCGTCAGCCACGGTTGCCTCATTCTCCCTTTAGAATACTACTTCATCTTGGGGATATATCTATCCTGCGCCTTCCAGATTTCTCCCAGAAGTACCAGGCATTGCTGTTCTGTTGTCATCCCTACTAATGTCCCCTTCCAATCAGTTTTGGCCAACTCCCCTCTCGTGCCTCAGTAATTCCCTTTGCTCCATTGTTACACTGATACACCCGATTTTAGCTGCTGCTTCTCAAACTGCAGGGTGAATTCCATCATATTATGATCACTGTCTCCCAAGGGTTCCTTTATCTCAAACTTCCCAATCATATCTGTGTCATTAGATAACAACTCAATCCAGAATTGCTGTTCCCTACTGGGCTCAAGCCACAAGCTGCTCTAAAAAGCAGGCATTCTACAAATACTCTCTCGGGATGCAGCACCAACCTGATTTTCCCAATCTACCTGCATATTGACATCCCCCATGACTATTGTAACATTGCCCTTTTGACATGCATTTTCTATTTCCCGTTGTAATTTGTAGCCCAAATTCTGGCTACTGTTTGTATATAACTCCCCCCTCAGGGTCTTTTTAAAGTTTCTTAACTCTACTTAATCCTGTGAGACAGCAGGGGCTTTGTGCTGTCTTGGCCAAAGTCTACATGACTGGACCAGCAGAAATTGCTAGTGATATTTACACCAGGAACCTGAAGCTTTCTGATAAACCGGTTGTATATTCCACCCTGCTTCCTGAAGTCAGTGACCAGCTTTTTGTTTTGCCGACATCGAGGGGGAGACGTTGTTGTCATGACGTCATGTCACTAGGCTCTCTTATCTCCTTCCTGTACTCCGACTCACTGTTTTTGAGATACAGCCCCACAAAATGGTGGTGTCTTCAAGCTTGTAGATGAGCTTAGAGGAGGATGGTGTGGCACCCAAGCCCAAGATTCTGGAACGCCTTCCATAAACCACTCGCCATTTTTCCTTAAAGAAACTCCATAAAGCTAATCCCTTGCACCAAGCCTATGTTCACTGGATTTCATATTGGTAGCTTGGTGTGTAGTTCGATTAAAATGAGGGGAGGAGGGAGATGATCCTGGAGGGTTTCTGGTTAACAGTTGCTCCTGGAGATGATAATTAGGCATGAGTTACTGTGCCGGTGACACTAATATTGCCCATTTTGCCCCCAGGCTGAGACCCGCGCTGAGTTTGCAGAACGCACCGTAGCGAAGTTGGAGAAGACCATCGACGATTTAGAAGGTATGTGGACCTGTTGCTGCTTCGGTATGACCCTGGCGGCCAGTGAGTGAAGATCACACTTCACTCAGTGTGTCTGGTGATAGTGACTTCAGAGCGCATCTGCATTTGTGTGGTGCCTGTCAAATCGTCAGACATCCCATGTAAATCATGCACCTTCAACTTCCACTGCATCTCAATGTGTGCAGAGCGAGATGAGCTTCCCTGCTGTACCTCAAGATCGTCAACATCCCAAAGAGTCCCTCCCTGGCTACTTAAGTGTGGTCTGATTCCATGGCTCAGGTCCTACACACTGATTTGGGCATGTTGGCATCTACAAACACGCAAGCAGAAGCGTATGCCGATGTACCTGTATGTGTGTGAATGCATACGTGTGCATCTACACACCGGTATTCACACCTGCACGCACACGTGCACGGTGTTGTACCTGTATGTGTGTGAATGCATACGTGTGCATCTACACACCGGTATTCACACCTGCACGCACACGTGCACGGTGTTGTACATGTACGTGTGTGAATGCATACATGTGCATCTACACACCGGTATTCACACCTGCACGCACACATGCACGGTGTTGTACATGTACGTGTGTGAATGCATATGTGTGCATCTACACACCGGTATACATGCCTGCACACACACGTGCACGGTGTTGTACATGTATGTGAGTGAATGCATATGTGTGCATCTACACACCGGTATACATGCCTGCACACACACGTGCACGGTGTTGTACATGTATGTGAGTGAATGCATATGTGTGCATCTACACACCGGTATACATGCCTGCACACACACGTGCACGGTGTTGTGTACCATTCAGCTAGGTCTCCTAATATAAAGAAACAAAATACAACAATTTCAGAGTGAATCACAGTGTTAGTGCATTTATCACTTTACTTGCAAGCGGTCTAAACATTATGCTGGAGAGCAGCTCTCGAACGTGTTTCAACCAAAGCGCAAGAGAACAGTAATTGGGATGGTCCGTTATATTCCTCTGTGATCTTCATCCTCATCTTGTTCTGACATTTGATCTTTAGAAGCCCCATCCTGTTTCCCTCTGTTGTTAAAACATGTCTGGCCATAAAACAAATCGTGTGTCAGGAGAAAACATCTTCCTCCCATGAAACACATAGATTTGTGTCAGTTTTCCCGTGCAAACCAGCAAAGTACATTGGGATTTTTTAGACCCCATTTTGTCACATTACATTTTACAAAAGTTACAAATTCATAAAGACTTCAGGGTTACAGATATATATCCACAACAACCACGTACACACACATCCACAACAGCCACGTACACACACATCCACAACAGCCACGTACACACACATCCACAACAGCCACGTACACACACATCCACAACAGCCACGTACACACACATCCACAACAGCCACGTACACACACATCCACAACAACCACGTACACACACATCCACAACAGCCACGTACACACACATCCACAACAGCCACGTACACACACATCCACAACAGCCACGTACACACACATCCACAACAGCCACGTACACACACATCCACAACAGCCACGTACACACACATCCACAACAGCCACGTACACACACATCCACAACAGCCACGTACACACACATCCACAACAGCCACGTACACACACATCCACAACAACCACGTACACACACATCCACAACAACCACGTACACACACATCCACAACAGCCACGTACACACACATCCACAACAGCCACGTACACACACATCCACAACAGCCACGTACACACACATCCACAACAGCCACGTACACACACATCCACAACAGCCACGTACACACACATCCACAACAGCCACGTACACACACATCCACAACAGCCACGTACACACACATCCACAACAGCCACGTACACACATATCCACAACAGCCACGTACACACATATCCACAACAACCACGTACACACGTCATGGGTGATATACACCATATGTGCACACTTTCTGTTAGAGATTGAACTGTTCTTGTCTGCTACCTCTATTTCAAGTGGTTGCTATATATAAATCTCTCCAGTTTTATAACATTTCATGTTTTCTTTCTCTTGATTCATTCCCTTCTGTCCACCCTCACCTTTCCTTCCCCATGTCTCCTCTTTCCTCTCCCCTGAACCTCCGCCCACTGCTGCCTTTCTCCACCTCCTCTCGTTCTCTGGCCGCTTTGCGCGTTCATTGCGCCAGACGAACTGTACGCTCAGAAACTGAAGTATAAAGCCATCAGCGAGGAGCTGGACCACGCCCTGAACGACATGACTTCTATGTAACTATCCGCCCGTTTGCGCTCGTGCCCTTGTCTGTGCATCACCTTGGTTTCTAACCACAGGGTCCAGCTCACAGATGACCATCAGTGACGGCTGGGACATAACACTAACCTACGCCGCCGTGGTAATCTGTCCATCTCACAGTGTAACAGCTTCTGCTCACAATCTGGCACAGCCTCCGTAAACCTTGTGTTTCGGGTCTATTTGGCGGGCATGTGTGCCCGTGTGCTCTGTGAGTGTGTGGGTGTGTTCTTGCATGTGCATATGTGTGTTTGTACATAGCACTAGATGCGACCCTCTGTCAGTGGGAACTCTGCTTTCAATGTAGTCCAGACAGTGCAGCTGTGTTCAGCCACTGCTCATGACACAACCTGCAGACGCTGACACTTTCCCAACAACAGCACACACACACACACACACAACGCTGGAGGAACTCAGCAAGTCAGTGGAGGGGAAGAAACGGTCCTGGTGCGCTCTGTTTCATGACCCTGAGTCTGCACAAAAGGAAAAGATTGTTTTAATCAAGTAACTATTGGAGCCTCTGCCTCTCATCTCCACTGACCAGAGTTCAGTCTGGTCTCCTGTGCTACCTGCAGAGTTCAGATCCATTTCTTAATCACATGTACATCGAAACATACAGTGAAATGCGTTGTTTGTGTTAACAGTCAGAGGCTGTGCTGGGGGTGGCCACGCAATCTCACTGTGTGGGCTTCCCCTGGACTCAGACTGTCAATTCCCTTTGCACCTCTGATTTCTGAATCCCTCCCCATTTAGAAAGCAGTCCCCACCTTTTAGTTTTTGCACCGGTCCATAACCCCACACTTCCCTGCTCTGTATTCCACCTATCACTTTGGCCTCTCTCCCAACCTGTCCGAGCCCTCGTGCAGACTCTGTGCCTTTTATTTTTGGACAAAGCCTATCTTCACTCTGCTGCTGTGGAAGAAGTTTATCTAAAAGGTAACTGCCCAGGGAGATGGCTTCTCTCTTTCTCTCCCAGCTTGTCGAGATGAAGGCTATTAAGGACATCTTCCCCCCAATGCCTGGATTCTGATAGAACAGAACAGGCCCTTTGGCCCATCTAGTCTGTGCCAAATTATTATTCTGCCTAGTCACATTGACTTCCTACTGGACCATAGCCCTTCATGCCCCTCCCACCCAGGTACTTATCCAAATTTCTCTTAAATGTTGAAATCTAACCCACACACATGACTTCCACCACCCTCTGAGTGAAGAGCTTCTCCCTCCAGTTCCCCTTCAACATTTCACCTTTCACTGTTAACCTATGACTTCGTTATTTTAACCTTCTAACCCTCCTTCCCACAGAGCCCTCCATTTTTCTTTCATCCTTGTGCCCATCTAAGATATCCCTGATGTGTCTGCCTGTGTCACCACCCCCAGCAGTGCAAAAACGTAGCTCTTGACATCTCCCCTTTACTTTCCAACATCACTTAAAAGTTATGCCCCCCTTGTATTCACCATTGTTTTCCTGGGGGAAAAGATGCTGGTTATACACTCTTTCAATGTCTCTTACCTTGTATGCCTCTTTAAAGAGAAAAGTTCTAGCTCGCTCAACCTATCCTCATAAACATACTCTCTAATCCAGGCAGCACCTTGGAAAATCTCCTGTGCACCCTCTCTAAACAAGTCTCCTTCATATTAAAAGTTGACCTGTAGAGGCAGACGGTTAGCTTCACCTTTCAGTAGCTCAGGTTGTCCTAGGACACTTCAGACACAGAAACAACCCAAATCCTAGTTGCTGAAGAGGTTGCCTCTGATACACTGGGAGCTGAAGACCAAGTTCCTTTCTCATGTTTCTTTTCCTTCCCAAGTCCCTCCTGAACCACCTGCTCCCCACTGACCGCTGTCGAATCACTCCCCAGTAATGTGAACAGGCCCCCAGCTCCATCCCATATAACTAATCAACATCCCTGTAACTGTGTCCCTCCCTTCATCAAGCATGCTTTTGTATTGTGCTGGTTTTTGTAACTATATAACAGCAGAAGGAAACTGATCTGTCACTGTATAACACCAGGGTACAGTACCGGTGGGGACGGGTCTGTCACTGTATAACACGGGTACAGTACCAGTGAGGATGGGTCTATTGCTGTATAACACTGGGGTACAGTACCGGTGGGGACGGGTCTGTCACTGTATAACACTGGGGTACGGTACCGGTGGGGACGGGTCTGTCACTGTGTAACACTGGGGTACGGTACCGGTGGGGACGGGTCTGTCACTGTGTAACACCGGGGTACGGTACCGGTGGGGACGGGTCTGTCACTGTATAACACCGGGGTACGGTACCGGTGGGGACGGGTCTGTCACTGTATAACACCGGGGTACGGTACCAGTGGGGACGGGTCTGTCACTGTGTAACACTAGGGTACAGTACCGGTGGGGACGGGTCTGTCACTGTGTAACACCGGGGTACGGTACCGGTGGGGACGGGTCTGTCACTGTGTAACACCGGGGTACGGTACCAGTGGGGACGGGTCTGTCACTGTATAACACTAGGGTACAGTACCGGTGGGGACGGGTCTGTCACTGTGTAACACCGGGGTACGGTACCGGTGGGGACTGGTCTGTCACTGTGTAACACCGGGGTACGGTACCGGTGGGGACGGGTCTGTCACTGTGTAACACCGGGGTACGGTACCGGTGGGGACGGGTCTGTGACTGTATAACACCGGGGTACTGTACCAGTGGGGACGGGTCTGTCACTGTATAACACCGGGGTACGGTACCGGTGGGGACGGGTCTGTCACTGTGTAACACCGGGGTACGGGGTCTGTCACTGTATAACACCGGGGGACGGTACCGGTGGGGACGGGTCTGTGACTGTGTAACACTGGGGTACGGTACTGGTGGGGATGGGTCTGTCACTGTGTAACACTAGGGTACAGTACCGGTGGGGACGGGTCTGTCACTGTGTAACACCGGGGTACGGTACCGGTGGGGACGGGTCTGTCACTGTGTAACACCGGGGTACGGTACCAGTGGGGACGGGTCTGTCACTGTGTAACACCGGGGTACGGTACCGGTGGGGACGGGTCTGTCACTGTATAACACCGGGGTACGGTACCAGTGGGGACGGGTCTGTCACTGTGTAACACTAGGGTACAGTACCGGTGGGGACGGGTCTGTCACTGTGTAACACCGGGGTACGGTACCGGTGGGGACGGGTCTGTCACTGTGTAACACCGGGGTACGGTACCAGTGGGGACGGGTCTGTCACTGTATAACACTAGGGTACAGTACCGGTGGGGACGGGTCTGTCACTGTGTAACACCGGGGTACGGTACCGGTGGGGACTGGTCTGTCACTGTGTAACACCGGGGTACGGTACCGGTGGGGACGGGTCTGTCACTGTGTAACACCGGGGTACGGTACCGGTGGGGACGGGTCTGTGACTGTATAACACCGGGGTACTGTACCGGTGGGGACGGGTCTGTCACTGTATAACACCGGGGTACGGTACCGGTGGGGACGGGTCTGTCACTGTATAACACCGGGGTACGGTACCGGTGGGGACGGGTCTGTCACTGTGTAACACCGGGGTACGGGGTCTGTCACTGTATAACACCGGGGGACGGTACCGGTGGGGACGGGTCTGTCACTGTGTAACACCGGGGTACGGTACCGGTGGGGACGAGTCTGTCACTGTGTAACACCGGGGTACAGTACCGGTGGGGACGGGTCTGTCACTTTGTAACACCGGGGTACGGTACCGGTGGGGACGGGTCTGTCACTGTGTAACACCGGGGTACGGTACCGGTGGGGACGGGTCTGTCACTGTGTAACACCGGGGTACGGTACCGGTGGGGACGAGTCTGTCACTGTGTAACACCGGGGTACAGTACCGGTGGGGACGGGTCTGTCACTTTGTAACACCGGGGTACGGTACCGGTGGGGACGGGTCTGTGACTGTGTAACACCGGGGTACGGGGTCTGTCACTGTATAACACCGGGGGACGGTACCGGTGGGGACGGGTCTGTGACTGTGTAACACTGGGGTACGGTACCGGTGGGGACGGGTCTGTCACTGTATAACACCGGGGTACAGTACCGGTGAGGATGGGTCTGACGCTGCATAACTGGCATACTGTACCCATGAGGACAGGTCTGTAACTCTCTCAGATAAAGTATTGCTAGCCTTTCAGGCTGTTAGTGGTACTAACCCAGATTGGATCAGCATGGACAAGTAGGGCCAAAGGACCTTTTTTCCATGCTGTATAAATCTATAACTCTCCCTTGAACCCACAATGCTTCCAAATGATGTTATTTTTCCTCCTTTTACTAAAATCATTCATACAGTATCCATAGTTGCAGGAAGCTGTGTGCTGGGATTTTCTGCCACAAATCTGATATCCCTACCCTATGGGAATTTCCAGCTCTCTATGTACAGAATCGTCCCGGTCAGATGTTATAGCCTCTGTGTTAACAGCAAGACAGTTCCTGATGATCAGCAGACTGACTGCCTCAATCAGAAGAGAACTCACAAACCACACAGCTGTCTCTGTGATGCCCTCGTCATAAGTTCATAGAGTGAGGGAACATCCAACAGCGATCAGACCAGATGCGTTAGTAATATTGGCTGGGTGGCAACAGTCGGACCAGATGCGTTAGTAATATTGGCTGGGTGGCAACAGTCGGACCAGATGCGTTAGTAATATTGGCTGGGTGGCAACAGTCGGACCAGATGCGTTAGTAATATTGGTTGGGTGGCAACAGTCGGACCAGATGCGTTAGTAATATTGGCTGGGTGGCAACAGTCGGACCAGATGCGTTAGTAATATTGGTTGGGTGGCAACAGTCGGATCAAATGCGTTGGTAATGTTGGGTGGATGGCAACAGTCGGATCAAATGCGTTGGTAATGTTGGGTGGATGGCAACTCTGTTGCTCCACTGGAGGGGATAGATGAGGGTTTAGTTTAACAAGTGAGTCAGAACCATATTTAATATCACTGACATATGTTGTGAAATTTGTTGCTTTGTGGCAACAGAGTAGTGCAATACATTTAAAAATTACTGAGTTACAATAAATATTTTTTTAAAGTAGAGCAAAAGTTAGGTAGTGTTCACGGACCTTTCAGAAATCTGGTGGCAGAGGGGAAGTGTGAACTCCTGTACCGCCTCCTTCATGGTAGTAATGAGAAGGGAGAAGAGCATTTCCTGGGTGGTGAGCATGCTTAACGGTTTGTGCTTCCTTCTTTTCAAGATGCTCTTTGCTGGAGAGGCTGGTCCCCATGATGGAGTGACTGAGTCTACAACTCTCTGAAACTTTTGAACCCGTCTCCACCCTAAACCTAGTGAGACGTGCTCACCCAACCCAAATAGATGCTCATTTGATTCCTCCCAGTCTCTACAAAAATTAAAGATGTAGCCATGGGCACGTGAGTGGGTGCCCCAGCCATGCCTGCCTCTTTGTAGAGCAGTTTTTTAAATAGTGCATTGCATGTTTCAAACCTGCTGCAGCACCACTCCCCAGCTCTCTTCCCAATGTGTTGATGCTGCTTCCTGCACCCATGCAGAGCGCCTCAATTTCTTCAGCTTCGTGACTGACTTTTCATTCTCTCCCCTTTTATCTGTCTCCACCTCGGAAGACAAACTGTACCCCTGCTCCCACCCTTCTCCAGAAATTATGCCATTCTCTTCTCCCGGTTTCTCTGTTTCTGCTGCATCCGTTCTCAAGATGAGACCCCCAATGTGGGACATCTGAGATGTTTTTCAGAATGCAGGGTTCCCCTCCCCCACCCAGCCCTCACCCGTATTTGTGTGTTTTCAGATTCAGATTTATCTATCACACATACAGTGAAATGCATCGTTTGTGTTAACAACCACCACACCCAAGGATGTGGCTGGGGTCAGCCCACAAATGTCGCCACAAATTCCAGCGGCAATGTAGTATGTCGACAGGGTTCAGCAGGACAACACAGAGCAAAATAAAGCGACTCACCCTCACAGACAGACCTCGAGTCCCAGGACAGCCTGCTTCGGGTTGCCCTGGACACTCAGGCTCTAACCTCCGGTCTGTGGCCTAGATTCACAGACTTGACCTTCGGGCTTCCATTTTCCCCCATCGATATCTCATGTCTCCGTATTGGCTCAAGTTCACTGCTGTCATTGGCAGTACAGTATGATGAGGACAGAAGTTAAATTAACAGATCTATAACTTGCATGGGAAATTAAATATAACGAGTAGATGACGAGAGAAAAGAAATACAGTCTGCGGTAGTGTTCGGGTTTTTCAGGTTGGTTCAAGAACATGTTTGAAGTGAGGAAGAAGTTGTTGTCGAGCCTGGAGGTGTGAATCTTCAGGCTCCTGTACCTCCTGTCTGAGGGCAGCATCGAGAAGAGAGCATGGCTCGGAAGGCAGGGCTGCCTGGTAATGAATGCTCTAAACGTGCATGGGGGAAGAGAAAAACCAAATGGACAAAAATTTAAAATTAAAATAAATTTTAAAAACACAACTAATTACCGAAACTAAACCACAGATGCTGGAAATCTGAAATACAATGTTGGTAACTCTCAGCATTTGGAGTTTCAAGTAAAAGATTCACATGCCCAGAAGCAAAGAAATGTGTGGGAGGTTTTCAGAGATTTAATTAAGATTAGCTTTATTTGTCGCATGAAAACATTGCTTGTGTCAACAACCCACACAAGCCCGCAAGTGTTGCCATGCTTCCAGCATCAACATAGCATGTCTACAACTCACTCACCCTAAACGTGGGAGGAACCCCACTCGGTCACGGGGAATGTGCAGACTCCTCACGGGGACTGGACCGCTGGCGCTGTTACTGTGCCTCGGGTTGTCATCTGCACGGCAGGACAGGGCTGGGGGAGCGCACGGGGCAAGGGTTTGAGTGGGGGAGGTGGGGTGGCAGAAGTAAATAGAATGATGGCAGTTTCTGGTCAGTAAATCCCCAGAAGCTACTTGTCTTGGGAGCTGATGCCAACCTGTGGAGTGGGAGGGTAATGGTCGAGGGAGGGAGGGAGAGGTTTAACTGTTTGGGGTACAGCAAAGAACACAAGGGTTGAGAAAGGTGTGGCGTGCTCTCATTGGCTTCACCATTCACTCCTCATAAGATGGATATCAAAATTCTAGCCATTGAGCTGGTGCCCTGATCCTTCAGCAGGCTGCACCTCACCAGAACAAAGCCACCAGTGTCCTGGTTGGGTCTGTCCCCAGTCCTCAGACAGACCACACGAGGAGCCCAGCAGGTCAGGCATCATCTATGGAGGGAAATAAATAGGTGATGTTGTGGACCAAGACCTTTCATTGGGACCAGAAAGGAAGAGGGAAGTTACCAGAATAAGAAGGTGAGGAGGGGGACAAGTTGGCAGGTGATAGGTGGGTGGGGGAGGGGGGTGATAGGTGGAAGGGGTAAAAGGTTGAAGAAAATGGAATCTAATAGGATTCATGGACCATGGGAGAAAGCAAAGGAGAAGATGAACAGGAAAGAGGTAATGGGCAGGTGAGGAGAGAATGGGGAATGGAAAAAGAGAGAAAGGCAGGTCCTCAGGATTGTGGTAAGTGAGCCTGCTCTGAACCTAATGTGGTCATGCCTCTCTCTTTCTCTTTCCTCTCCCCCTGCCCTCATCTCCCTGGTTATTTCTGCACAGATAACTCCACTGCCACTGATCTGCAAGAGTCTTCGCCCTGTTGCCTTTGCAGGAGGCTCCAGACTGCAGGTGGCTGCTTTGCGTCTCTCAGGCTCCCACACTTGGACTCTTTCTCCCCCCTCTCTCCCTCTCAGCCCTGTCTGGTTCCTCGCCCCTCCTGCCCTTTGTCCACCATCACCTACTCTAACATGAATCCGTCTCTCTTCTTGTTACCTGTGCTTGTCACTTGATTTCCAGTTTGTAGTGAAAGGTCTTTTTTTTTTCACACTTTTGTCTGCCTCGTTGCTTGTCTAACACCACATCCTTCCATCACGGCCATTTTGTTCAATAAAGTATTTCAGTATGACTGACTGCACACGGCTCTTGTGTCCAAGTTGATGTGGAGCTTTAGAAATATTGAGAACTGTCTAGTTTTTCCCATAGCTCGTTTCACCACCAGCCACTGGACCCACTTTATACACAGTAATTTCTCTGCCAAGCCGGGAATACAAGCTCTTTTTTTTTGTGTGTGTCATCTACTGTCATACAGTTAAAGAACTCTGCTATGAAATCCCTCTGTACAGATTGTTTAAAAACATAACCAAACAGAAAGTTATTGGAAGGTATTCTGAGGGACAGTATATTGGATAGACGTGGACTGATTAGAGATGGTCAGTGTGACTTTGTGTGGTGAAGGTCATGTCTCACCAATCTTAAGAGTTTTTTTGGGAAAGTTACCAAGAAAGTTAAAGGCAAGGCAGTGGATTTAGCTGGACTTCTGGCATTTGACAAGGTCCAGCACGGGAGGCTGGTCAGGAAGATTCTGTTGCTTGGTATTCAAGATGAAGTTGTAAATTATATTAGACACTGGCTTTGTGGGAGAAGCCAGAGAGTGGTAGTAGATAACCGGAGGCCTGTGACTAATGGAGTGCCGCAGGGATCGGTGCTGGGTCCTTTGTCTATATCAACGACCTGGATGATAATGTGGTTAACTGGATCAGCAAGTTTGTGGATGACACCAAGATTGGGGCTGTAGTTGTCAGTGAGGAAGGCCATCAGAGCTTGCAGTGGGATCTGGGAAATAGCAGATTGAGTTTAAAGCAGACAGCTGTGAGGTGTTGTGCTTTGTGAGGACCAACTAGGATAGGTCTTACACAGCGTGTGGTCGGGCACTGAGGAGTGCAGTAGAACAGAGGGATCTGCGATTACAGATACACAGATCCATCATTCCTTGAAAGTGGTGTCACAGGTAGATAGGGTCGTTAAAAAAAAGCTTTTGGCACGTTGGCCTTCATAAATCATTGTATGAGTACAGGAGTTGGGATGGTCTGTGGAAATTGTATAAGATGTCGGTGAGGCTAAATTTGGAGTATTGTGTGTGTGTGTAGCTTGAAAGAGTACAGAGAAAATTTACAAGAATATTGCCATGACTGGAGGATGTGAGTTATTTTTTGATTGAATTGGTTAGGACTTTATTTCTTGGAATGTAGAAGGTTGAAGGGAGATCTTAAGAGGTAAACAAAATAATGAGGGGTATAGATAGGGTAAATGCAAGCAGGCTTTTTCCACTAAGGTCGGGTGGGACTACAACTGGAGGTCATGGGTTAAAGGTGAAAGGTTTAAGGGGAAATTTCACTGGGAGAGTGGTGAGAGTGTGGAACAAGCTGCCAGTGCAAGTGATGCTTGATTTCAACGCTTAAGAAAAGTTTGGATATATACATGGATGGTAGGGGTATGGAGGGCTCTGGTCCGGATGCAGGTTGATGGAAATAGGCAGTTTAAATGGTTCAGCATGGACTAGATGGGCAGAAGGGCCTGTTTCTTTTCTGTGACCATAACCACATTGAGGTATTGCAAAAAGCAATAACAGTGTATAAACATGAAATTCGGCAGATGTTGGAAATCTTGAGCAACACACACAAAACTCAGCAGGTCAGGCAGCATCTATGGAGGGGAATAAACAGTCAATGCTTCAGAGTCCTGCAGAAAGCTCTCAGCCTGAAACATCGACTGTTCATTCCGCTCCATAGATGCTGCCTGACCGGCTGAGTCCCTCCAGCATTTTGTGTGTGTTTCTTCACTAAGTGTTTAAGCAGCTTGTGTTTTCTATTTCTGATTTCCAACCTCTAACATTTGAAATTTCAACCGTTCAACTATCATCTTCCCAGGTGGAAACCTGTTGCATTCTGTTTTGGAAACTTGTTCTATTTTTAATTCTGGTCTTTGAAACCCACTTTCACAATCTTGCCACCATCCCTGCACCCGGCTGGGCAGACAGTGTCACATACAACTGTTAACACTTCGGGCTGAGAACCTTCAGGAGTAGAGAAGAAAGCTTTGAGGGTGACGCGGGAAGGGTGCGGGACAGTGAAATTAGTTTGGGATTGTCACAACTTTGGGGAAGGAGTGGGGTGATGGCGTTTGTTTGGTACTGACTAAAGTCTGTGGGAAGAGCGCGATCAGTGGGACGTACCAAGATACAGTGAAAAGGTTTTTTTTTGCATACCGTTCATAAAAATTTAGTTATATTTCATTATCATGCAAACCCGCCAAACGAAACAATGTTCCTCCAGACCAAGGTGCACAACACAGTGCATAAAACCCACACACACAACATACAAAGTAATATTACCACAAAAAATAACAAATGTTAAAATATATTCCAGAAGGTTGGCATGTAGCATAAGGTGCTTAAAAAGTAAACTGTAAAGCAGTACTGGTGCTTCATAAGTGATGGGACCTGGGTGGTGGCAGGGTCTCACAGCCTGGGGGGATGGAGCTGTTTTCCATCCTAACAGTCCTTGTCCTCATGTGTGGTGCCTCCTTCCTGTGTAAATCATTTTGCTGTTCATTGAGGTAGAACAATAACAATGCAGAATAAAGTTACCACCCATTGCGCCAACGTTCACATGAGCTTCCCATGGATTCTACCCCTTGCCTACAGATGGTGGGCACGGGGTGGTATTTCTTCTAAAGCCCATCCCACCTTACTGGGACATAGGCCACGGACAGCAGCTAGACAGAGACCATTATCATGGGCCAGTCTTTCAAGTTGCCCCCCAGGTGATCCCTCCTCTCACACACAGCTTCCGTTGGGGTTTTTGTCCATCTGGGTTTTTACGGGGTGTGGCTGTTAGCCCCCCATGGCCAACCCTCCTCCTTGCGCAGCCGGGCTTGGGACTGTCGGTAGTTTATTAGTCATGGGGGTACCGAGGTACAGTGAAAAACCTTGCCTTGCATGTTGTTTTGGCTAAATGGGGCTTGTCAGCTGTGGTTGGCAGCTCATCTAGGAGAGGGAAACTGTGATCTCATACCTCCACTGCCTTATGGGTATACTCACTCATGGGGAAATCCTGAGGGAACAGACCTACATTGAGTTCAGTGCTTTCGGTCTCTGCCGTTCCTTAGGATTCTTCACCTGCGTGGACAACAGCTTGCTCTCCACATTATACTGCGTATCGACTGATCATAGACAGCTAGGACGCAATATCCAAAGGAGAGTCATTCTGCGTTCATACAGATCAAATCCTTGCACAGTGCACTGAGCTAAAACAAGTAAAATATAAAGTGTAAAAGCTACAGAGAGAGTGCAGTGCAGGTAAATGATAAAGTGCAAGATCATAAGGTTGTGAGAGGCCAACCATCCATCTTATCATACAAGAGGTCCGATTAAGAGTCTGGTAACAACGGGGTAGAACCTGTCCGTGACCCTGGTGGTCCAAGCTTTCAGGCTTTTGTATCTTCTGCCTGATTGGGGGGAGAAAGCAGAGATTATGTCCAGGGTAGGTGGGGTCTTTGAATATTCTGGTTGCTTCACCGAGGTCACCACTGTCACCAACCAGCTCAGTGATTCTTCCTAAAAGTCAAGGTAGAGATGCACAAGTCCACACCTAGTGAGGCTCTACGGGCAGAACTGAGGAATAAGAAAGGTATGACCACATTAATGGGATTATACTATACACCACCCATAAGCCTGTGGGATTTTGAGAAGCAAATTTGTAGAGAGATCACTGACTTTTGCAAGAAACAAAAGGTAGTGATAGTAGGTGATTTTAATTTTCCACATATTGCTGGGACTCCCATACTGAAAAGGGCTGGATGGGAAAGAGTTTGTCAAATGTGTTCAGGAATGTTTCCTTAATAGGTATATAGAAGTTCCAATGAGAGAGTGTGTGATACTCGATCTCCTATTAGGGAATGCGATAGGGCAGGTGACAGAAGTTTGTGTCGGGGAACACTTTGCATCTAGTGATCATAATAACATTAGTTTCAACATAATTGTGGAAGAGGATAGGTCTGGTCTTTGGGGTGAGATTCTAAATAGGATCAAGGACAATTTTGATGATTTCAGAAAGGATCTGGTGAGTGAATTGAGTCAGGTTGTATTTTGGCAAACGTGTACTTAGTAAGTGGGAGGCCTTCAAAAGTGAAATTCTGAGAATACAGAGTTTGTATGTTCCTGTCAAAATAAAAGGCAAGGATAACAGGTTTAGGGAACCTTGGTGTTTGAGAAATATTGAAGTGCTGGTTAAGAAAAACAAGGAGGTATTTCAGAAGTATAAGAAATGCAAGAGAACACTTAAGGAGGAATTCAGGAGGGCTAAAAGAAGACATGAGGTTTCTCTAGCAGATAAGAAGAATTCACAGACTTGCACACATTAAGAGCAAAAGCATCGCATGGGACAGAATTGGTCCTCGGGAAGATCAGAGTAGCAATCTGTGTGCGGAGCCAAAAGAGATGGGGGAGATCTTAAATAGATTTTTTCATCTGTATTTCCTCAGCAGACGGACACAGAGACTATAGAGGTGAGGCCATGCAACAGTGAGAGATGGACCCTATACAGATTACAGAGAGGGGTGTTCACTGTCTAGAGGCAAACTAGGGTGGATAAATCCCCAAAGGCCTGACAATGTGTTCCCTCGGACCCTGTGGGAGGCTGGTGCAGAGGCCTTAGCAGATATTTAAATCATCCTTAGCCACGGGTGAGGTGCCGGAGGATTGGAGGATAATAATGTTGTTCCGTTGTTTAAGAAAGGCTCTAAGAATAAGCCAGGAAATTATTGGCCAATGAGCCTGACACCAGTAGTGGGACAGCTATTGGAGGGTATTCTAAGGGACCGGAATTGGAATGACAAGCACTGATTTAGAGATGGTCAACATGGCTTTGTGTCTAACCAATCATATAGAGTTTTTTGAGGGTTATAAGGAAAGTTGATGAAGGCAAGGCAGTGGAAGTTGTCTTCATGGAATTTAGCAAGGCATTTGATAAGGTCCAACATAGGAGGTTGGTCAAGAAGGTTCAGTCACTTGGCATTCAAGATGAGGTAGTAAATTGGATTAGACATTGTGGGAGAAGCCGAAAGTGGTAGTGGATGATTGCTTCTCTGACTGGAGGCCTGTGACTAGTGGAGTGCCAGAGGGATCACTGCTGGGTCCATTGCTGTTTGTCATCATCTGGATGATAATGTGGATAACTAGATCAGTAAATTTGGGAATGACTCCAAGTTTGAGGGTGTAGCGAAGAGCAAGGAAAACTTTCAAAACTTGTAGCTGATCTGGACCAGCTGGGAAAATGGCGGATGGAATTTAATGCAGACAGTTGTGAAGTATTGCGCTTTGGGAGAGCCAACCATGGTAGATCTTACACAGTGAGCGATAGGGCACTGAGAAGTGTGGTAGAACAGAGGGATCTGGGAATACAGATCCATAATTTGGTGAAAGTTGAGTCTCGGGTAGATAGGGTCGTAAAGAAAGCTTCTCATAAATTAATGTATTAAGCACAGGATTTGGGTGTTATGTAGAAATTATATCAGATGTTGGACAGGTCTAGTTTAGAGTATTAAGTGCAGTTTTAGTCACCCACCTACAAGAAAGATGTAAATGAGATTGAGGGAGTTCAGAAAAAGATTTAGAAGGATGTGCCTGGGACTGGAGAACCTGAGTTGTAAGGAAAGACTGAATAGGTTAGAACTTAATTCCTCAGAATGTAGAACATTGAGGGTGATGTGATAGAGGTGTACAAAATTATGAGGGGTCTAGATAAATTCAAGCAGGCTTTTTCCACTGAGGTTGGGTGAGTCTACAATGAGAGGTCATGGGTTAAGGGTGAAATGTTTAATGGGAACATGAGGGAGAACTTCACAGAGTGTGGAACAAGCTGTCGGCACAGGTGGTGATGCGTTGTCAATTTCAACGTTTAAGAGGAATTTGGATGGGGCATGAAGGGGTACAGTTTGGTGGGACAGGGCAGATTAATGGTTTGGCATGGACTAGATGGGATGAAAGGCTTGTTTCTGTGCTGTACCCGTCTATGACAATGTCTGCGCAGGTGCAGTGAAAAGACTGTCTTTCAGCTGCATCACAGACACAGATAGGAAAACCATAAATTATGCACGACTTCTATGAAAAAGAACGCAATTAGATCAGAAAAAGTCAAAGTTCTTTGTGGAGCAAAGTGGTCACAGTGTTGCTGTATTGAGCCGGTGCTCGGGATTGTGCTGGTTGGTAGAAGGGAAGTAGTCGTTCCTGAACCAGACCTTTGTGCCTCCTGCACAGTGGCATCTGTAAGAAGACAGTGTCGCCCGTATGGGATAGGAGCAGATTTGGCCATTTGGCCCATTGTGTATGCTCTGCCATTTGATCATGGCTGATTTATTTCCCCCCTCAACGTTCTTGAGGCAGAACTTCTGACCGGGGGTGGGGCAGCGATGTGCCTGTGATGTATTGGGCAGAGTCCACTGCTTACTTTGTCTTTAAACTTGAATGTTTCTGCACTCTCAAATCCAAAGTCAAAACAAACTCATTTTCAAACTGTGAATGTTACCGTAGACAACCTTGAGATTCATTGTCTTGCATTTACAGGAAAATAAAAGGGAATTTCTGCAAACTATACATAAACACACACTGGAAAATAAAACAAAAAGAGTAGTACAAATAGAGGGAAGTAAATCTGAGCACAAGCTGCAGGTTCATTGCTGAGACGAGTGAAGTTATCCACACTGGTTCAGGAGCCTGATGGTTGTAGGGTAATAACTGTTCCTGAACCTGGTGGAGCGGAACCCAGTGCTCCTGTACCTCCTGCCGGACGGTAGTAGCCTGGCTCAATGGTGAGGGCCACGATAGATGTTGCTTTCTTGTGGCCGTGCTGCATGTAGATGTACTCGGTGGTGGGGTGGGGGGGGGGGGCTTTCTCTGTGTCCACCGTTCTCTGTACACTTCCTTCACCATGGCAGACCAGTCAGGATACTTTCAACAGTACGTCTGTATAAGTTTAGTGACAGGCCAATCTTCCTTAACTTCCTAGGACAGTAAAGATACTGGCACCTCTTGTACTGAGCACAGGACAAGATGTTAACACCCAGTAACTTAAAGCTGCCGTCTCTCCACGTGTTTACCTTCCTAATACTCGTCTTCCCGCCTCCTCCCACAGATAAACTGGCTCGGAACAAGGAGGAGAACCTGAACATGCACCAGATGCTGGACCAAACCCTGCAGGAGCTACACAACTTATGAAGCAGTGACATCCTCCCCGGCGCCTGGACCGCCTTGTCTCTCCCGCTCCGCCAAGCCCTGAGCTCCGTGACCCATAGTGCCAAACGATATCCCAACCCCCCCCTCCCCCATTGCCAAAACATCGAGGGCAGCAGGCGGAACGGGTCAAAGCCACCAGCAAAGGCAATGACGTGTACAGTTCCCTGGCCGCTCGCTGCTTTCCATGTGAAGCCACTGCTGCTGCTTGTTGCCTGTAAAACGAATCTCTGCGCTGGGTGCCTTTGCGTACCTTCCCCGCTCCCCACCACACTACCTCGGTCGGTTGGAGGGAGAGGACTGCAGGAAGGAATCGGGAGGAGAATCCCCGTGTTTGGACTGGGTCGCTGGCTGAAAGTTTCACAGTGGCACAGCGGGTACAGCTGCTGCTTCAGGGACCCAAGTTCCATTTCTGTCTCTGGTGCTGCCGGCGAGCAGTTTACACATTCCCTCCGCCCCAGCATTAAACAGCAGAGCAGATTGAGGCCATTTGGTCCATCAAGTCTGCTCTGCCATTCTATCATGCCTAATTAATTTTCCCTCTCCTGCCTTCCCCCATAACCTTTGACACCCTATTAACCTCCGCTTTAAATATACCCAGTGACTCGGCCTGCACAGCTGTCTGTGGCATAGAATTGCATAGATTCACCACCCTCTGGCTAAAGAAATTGCTCCTCATCTTTGATCTAAATAGACACCCCTCTGACCTGAAGCTGTGCCTTTTGGCCCTGGACTCACCCACTACTGGAAACTCTTATTGCCCACACTTCCAATATTCGGTAGGTTTCAATGAGATCTCTCCTCCCCCCTACCCCACTCCCCATGCAAATGTTCAGTGAGTTCAGGCCCAGAGTGATCAAATGCCTCTCACACATTAACCCTCTCATTCCTGGGATCATCCTTGTAAACCACCTCTGGACCCTCTCCAGTGCCAGCTTATCTTTTCTTAGATACGGGACCCAAAACTGCTTACAATATTCCATATGTGGTCAAGCCAAAGCCTTTCAAACTCAGCATGAAATCCTTGCTTTTATATTCTATTACACTCAAAATGAATTGCATTTGCCTTTTTAATTACCCACTCAACCTGCCTACCCCCCCCCCCCCCCCCCCCAAGAGTGCTCTGGTTTCCTCCCTCATTGTCTTCCCAACAACATGCAGGCTGTTTGGTGTAAATTGGGTGGAAAATATCTTTGGACTTCCTCTGTATGCTTTAACCTAAAGCAGTGTTAGCCTCTGCTTTGGTGAAAAATTTCCTACTATTAACCCCATCTTGAAATGTTATTTACTCCCCTCATCCTCATCCACCCCAAGAAAAATAAATTCAGCCTATCCAATCTTTCCCCCAACTCCAACCTAAGCAGCGTCCTGGTAAATTGACTCAGCACCCTCCCTTTCATGTCCTTTCTGTAGTGTGGTGACCAAAATTGCATGCAGAGATCTGACCACATTCCGTGCCACAATTCAATATAATCATGTCCTTCTGACTTTCTCGGAGACACAAGAGACTGTAGATGTTGGAATCTCTCTCCCCGTCCGATTCCATCCAGCACACTCCTTTACCCTGATGGTTCCCATCCATCATCACCTTTCCAGTCGGATTCCAGCTCTTGTGCCACCTCAGGACGTCCCTATACAAAGCCAGCCAAGTTCATAGGCAAACCAAAAATCTGACCAGGTCTGACATGTTCCTATTGAAGTATAAACGCAAATATTGTGCAGATGCTGGAAATCCAGAGTGACACATGCAAAATTAACTCAGCAGGTCCATAAGAGCCACTCGAACAACATTTTGGGCTGAGACCCCTCATCAGGATTTAATCAGTCGAGGTTTTGGCCTGAAACCTTGATTGTTTATTAATTTCCATAGATGCTGCCTGACCTGCTGAGTCCCTCCAGCATTTTGTGTGTGGTACTATTCTTTTGAAGTAACAGATATTTTTATAATACAGGTCTTAGATACAATATATTTATTTGAACTGTGTTTAAAACAATGAATTAAACCGGCATTAATGAACCCTGAGAGAAATTAGATTCAAAATATGTGTGAGCCCTGACCATAGAGTGAAGTATCAACTGTCTTCAGTGGAATTATGTGACTTTTTGAGAGAGAGTTTTGTAACTTTGATTTTTTTCATGTTGCAATAAAGGACCGATTTCTGGAAGCTGTTCCAATGTGTGTTTAATAAAGCCGAATTGTTAATACAGCTGAGATCCTTGCTCTGTCTTTAATCCGCCATTGGGATTGGAGGGATTCAAAGTCAACATGTACATGTCACCATATAGAATCCTGAGGTTCATCTTCTTGCAGTGGAACAAAATACAATAGAATCTATGCAAAGGCTGACAAAATGTGCAAATACAAAAAGAAACAACTATTTAGAAAATAAATAGACAAGGAAAATAACCCTGGGTGTAGAGTCCTTGGAAGTGGGTCCAGAGGTGGAATCAGTTTGGTATTGAGGTAAGTGAAGTTATTGCCTCCGGTTGAGGGGTGATGTCTGTTCCTGAACCTGGTGGTGTGGGTCCCGAGGCTCTGGATGGGTGCTGCTGAAAGTCGAGTTTATTGTCAGATGCAGGAGTACCTGTACTGACGAGTACACTGAAAAGCTTGGAGCAGCATCACAGGCTCGTAGCATTTTTTATTCATCTAGAAATACAACACGGCAACAGGCTTTTCCGGCCCAACGAGCTGGCACTGCCCATTTACACCCATGTGACCAATTAACCAGCTCACCCGTATGGCTTTGGAATGTGGGAGGAAAGCCACACGGTCAAGGGGAAAGTGTGCAAACTGTTTACAAACGACCTGGTAATTGAACTTCAAACTCCGACACCCTGCACTGTAATACCACCATAAAATATAGGACCAGGATTAGGTCATTCAGCCCATCGAGTCTCTGTTATTCCATCATGGCTGATGTATTATCCCTCTCAACCCCATTCTCCCACCTTCTCCCCATATCCTTTGACACTCTGATTAATCAAGAATCTATCGACATCCATTTTAAACATACCCAATGACTTGGCCTCCACAGTCACCTGTGGCAACGAATTCTACATACTCACCACCCTCTGGCTAAAGAAATTCCTCCTCATCTCCGTAACTAATGGATGTCCCTCTTCTGAGGCTGTGTCCTCTGATCCTAGACTCGCCCATTCACTCCACGTCCACTCTGACAGGGGAGAAGAGTCAATGCCCACGGTGGGAGCGGGGGTGTCTTTGATTTTGTTGGCTTCTTTACTGAGGTAGTGGGAAGTGTCGATTGAGTCCATGGTGGGGAGACTGGTTCCCATGATGTGCTGAGCTGTGTCCACAACTCTCTGCAGGTTCATGACCTACAGGCAGAGCAGTTGCCGTACCGAGCTGTGACACAACCAGTTAGGGTGCTTTCTGCGGTACATCTGTAACAGCCAACAGGCCATGGAAGCAGTCTGACCATTTTAAAGACGGATATTTAGATAATTATCAGATGAAGAATGGGATGAAAGGTTACTGGGGTTGTGGGAGAATGTACGCCTGGGGTTACAATCGGCTCTGCCTTGAGCTGTGGATGGTGCAGCAGACCAGAGAGGGCAGAATGGCCTGCACTGCATTCACGTGTTCTGTGGGTATACCCCGCCACCTGGTGGCGGATTAAAGATGTTGCAAGCTGGTGGTCTATATTTTGATCCTCAGGGAAAATGAATTTGAAGGTAGAGTGTGATGTTTTGTGTGTGTGTTTGACCCTGTTTTGTGCATCTGTGTTTTAGGTGTGATCATTATGTCCATGCGTGTCTATTTTTGATATGTGTCCATGTGCATGTATGTTATCCATGTGTATGATTTAGGTATACATACAGGTGCACCTTTGTGTGTCAGTCTGTGTGTGTGCCTATGTACATATGTCTGTTTCGTCTGTGTGCATGTGTGGGAATGCATCTGGTTTTGCAGGGATCTGTGTATGTGCCTATGTTTCTCTCTCTTATGAATGTGTCTCTGTTCATGTGGGATGTGTAACTGTTTAGTGTGGATGTATCCTTGTGTGTCTGTGTGTTCTGCACATCTCCGTGTTGCATGCATGTGTGCATGTTACACGTGTATGTGCGCATGTGATTCCTCCATACCAGCCAAAATCACTCACCTGAGCCCATCCTGTCTGCCTGCGTCTAACACATCTCCCTTGGGTATTGGGTTAAACACCGTCATGTTCGGGAGCAGTTTTGTCCTGCAGCTGTCAGGCTCTGTGACTGCCTTCACTCACCTCAGCACTGAGCTGGCTGTGGTCTCACCTTCACCCTGGCCCCTTCCCATTCCCAGTCCTCAGTAGAGAGCCAGATCAGAATCAGGTTGATCATCACACACTGTTTGGAATCAAATCTGACACAAAGGAAGATGGTTGTGGTGGTTGGAGGTCAATCATCCCATCCTCAGGACATCACTGCAGGAGTTCCTCAGGGAAGTGTCCTAGGACCAACCATCTTCAGCTGCTTCACCAATGACCTTCCTTCCGTCATAAGGTCAGAAATGGGGATGTTCACAGATGACTGCACAATGTTCTGCACCATACGTGACTCCTCAGTTAGTGAAGCAGTTCATACCCAAATGCAGCAGGACCTGGACAATATCTGGGCTTGGGCTGACAAGTGGCAAGTAACATTCGAGCCAGACAATGACCATCTCCAACACGAGAGGCTCTAACCATCGTCCCTTGACATTCAGTGGCATCGCCGTCACTGAATCCCCTACTATCAGCATCCTGGGGTTACCATTGACAGGAAACTGAACTGGTCTGGCCATATAAACAAAGTGGCTACTGGAGCAGGTCAAAGGCCAGGAATCCTGCGGCATGTAACTCACCCCCTGACTCCCCAAAGCCTGTCCACCATCGACAAGCCTCAGGTCAGGAGTGTAATGGAACACTCACCTGGTTCAGTGCAGCTCATCAACATTCAAGAAGCTCGACACCATCCAGTACAAGGCAGCCCATTTGATTGGTTCCCCTTCCACCAATCCCTCCACCATCGATGAACAGTTGCAGCAGTGTGTACTGTCTACAAGATGCACTTCACAACACACCATATTTCCTAAGGCAGCACCTTCCAGACCCATGACCACTACCATCTGGAAGGACGAGAACAGCAGATATCTGGGAACACCACCGCTTGGAAATCCCCTCCAAGTCTCTCACCATCCTGACTTGGAAATAGATCACCGTTCATTCATTGTCACTGGGTCAAAGTCATGGAATCCCCTCCCTGACAGCACTATGGGTGTACCCACACCTCAGGGACTGCAGCGGTTCAGGAAGGCAGCTCACCACCACCTTCTCAAGGGCAACTAGGGATGGGCAACAAATGCTGGCTTAGCTGGTGGCGCCCACGTCCTGCAAATGAATTTTTTTTTAAATGCCATGAAATTTATTTGTTTTTAAATCATCAGCAGTACAATGCAGTGCATAAAATTACTACCGTACTGTGCAAAGCTCTTAGGTACCCTGGCTATATATGTGAGTCTAAGACTTTTGCACTGTATTGTACTTTGATTCAGGCAGGTGGGGCTCATCAGCCTTGGACAGCAGCCTGACTTGGAGAAGGAACACTCTGATTTTAAACCTCCACTGTCTTGCGGCCAAACCCACCCACGGGAAAGGCTTCTGGAGTAAACCCCAAGAAAGAAATCTGGAGCCGGGGTCCCTGAGGCAGTTTGATGTCGTTTACAACTTCACTCTGACAACCTCTGTGACGACACTGGTGCCAAGCTGTATCGGCGTTTGCCTTTCCCTTGGACTACATCAGTGATGTGGAGAGGGGGAGCCCACTGCAGGGGCAACAGCCGGTTCTTCAAATCTTCCCGTCCTGGAGAGGACACGGTCCACCAGAGGCACAAACCCGTGACCCCTGGGATCGACGGCTGCCGATGGTGATGATGTACTTTGATAATAAATGTGAACTTTGAACTGAAAGACTGTGCAAGATTTTAGTCCTATGGAGTTACTATACTAAACTTGGTTTACGTTGCCATGGTGACTTTATCAGCCACAATCATACTGAATGGTGGCACAGATTCGACAGGCCGAGTGGCCTTCTCCCACACCGGGCCTGTCTCTGTGCTGTAGTGCTCTATAGATCGTTAGTGGTTGATGAACAGTGCAGCTCTACAGCTCATTATATCCATGCCAACCGTGATACCAGATTAAACAAATCCCATCTGCCTGCATTCCCAGCCTGTGTTTATCTAACAGCCTCAGACTCTGCTGTCATATCTGCTTGCACCATCACCCCTGGCAGAACATTCCAGACACCCATCACTCTGTGTGAAAAAACACCTTACCCTGTACATCTCCCTTAAACTTCCCCCTTCCCAATTTAAAAGTAAGCTTACTCTCCAAGACTTTGGACTTGGAGGCAATTCGATGTGACAGCAGTTTAATCGCCAAGAGCAAAGTCGACCCAAGGTTCGATTAATTTAAGCGCCACGTCGAATCTGAAAGTTTGGGCACTGACGGAATCAAAGCGGCAGAGTCCAAGTACAGAGAGAACTGAGGCAACTGACCAGATGCTTGGATGACGATTTAGACGCTGGGCCAGATTGAAAAGGTCTGGGTGTTGGGGCCGCACGTACAGGGCTGGGCCCGTTCAGCTTGCCGCTCTGATACAACCCTGAGCTAAGGATCTGTGGATAAACACACTGCAGGCTTCAGTTCAGAACGCTATTTCCTTATTCTTTGCATGATTTGATAATTTTTTCTCTGCACATTGGCTATTCAACAGTCTTTTTTAATGCTTTTTTTGGGATTGTTTCAGTGGCTGCTTGTTACAAGACGAATCTCAAGGTTGTATAAATATACTTCGAACTTTTTAAATTTGACATTTCTACTCTGGGAGAAAGATTTTGTTTGTCCTATCTGTGCCTCTCAATTTTATAAACTTCTATCAGGTCACCCTCAGCCTCTGTCACCCCAAAGTCAACGTTTTGGGCCAAAACCCCTCAATGAGATTTTGAGCTGATTGGTGAAGAAATAAACACCAGAAGAATGGTTAGTACAGACATGATGGGCCAAAAGGCCTTTTACCGTTCTGTTCTTGTGGAGCAGGATGCCAGCCCGAGGGGTGTGGGGCCTACTCCTGTTCGTATTCCTTACGTAAGGAAGTGGTAGAGGCAAAAGTGAGATAAGTTTATTTTTCCTTTCGAAGAGAGAGCTGATTAAGCACAGGGGATGAGAGATGATGCACTGGACTCAAATGGGGCACAAACAAATCAGTCTGAGCAGCGAGGGAGTGTGTGGTAAATTCTCATTTAACTATAGACACAAGATGTTGGCGCGTGGCCTAGTGGGCAAGGCATCAAACTAGTAACCTGAAGGTCACTGGTTCGAGCCTCAGCTGAGGCAACATGTTTGTGTCCTTGAGCAAGGCATTTAACAACACATTGTTCTGCGACGTCACCGGTGCCAAGCTGCATGGGTCCTAGTGCCCTTCCCTTGGACAACATCGGTGGCGTGGGGAGGGGAAGGCCTACAGCTTGGGCAACTGCCGGTCTCCCATACAACCCTGCCCAGGCCTGCGTCCTGGAAACTCCAGGCACAGATCCATGGTCTCTCGAGACTGACGGATGCCACCACCACCATAGACACAAGGGATTCTATGGAAATCCAGAGCAACACACACCAGTGCTGGAGAAACAGAAGTACTCGACAATTCTGACTCCTGTCCCCTTCCTTTCCAGTTTTGATGAAGGGTCTCGGCCTGAAAAGTCGACTGTTTATTCCCCTCCATGGACGCTGACTGGCCTTCAGCATTTTGTGTGTATTTTGCATTTAAGTGACATGGACAGCTCAGGGATCCCTGACTGGGAATACTTACACCAGCTGCCAAACACAGGGAGCTTGGGGAAAACCTGCAACAATTGTGAAACAATTAATGCTCTCACTCTCACTCAGCGTCATAGGGAGAGGGCCAGCAGCTTTAAATTTCGTGGCATTATCATATCGGGGTATCTGTCCTGGGACTGGCACGTGCCATCACAAAGAAAGCACAGTGGCACCTCTACTTTCTCAGAAATTTGTGTAGATTTGACATCCTCTGACAAGCTGGAGAGTATCCTGACTGGCTGTATCACAGCCTGGTGTGGAATCACCAATCTGCAGAAAGTCATGGAAACAACCCAGTCCCTCACAGGCAAAGCCCTCACCACCCTCGAGTACGTTTACAAGCAGCGCTGCCACAAGAGAGCAGCTTCCAACATCAAAGACCCACACCATCCAGGCCATACCCTCTTGCTATCATAAGACATACGAGCAGAATGAGGCCACTCAGCCCTTCAAGTCTGCTCCACCATTCTATCATGGCTGATTTATTATTCCTCTCCTGTTTTCTCCGTAACCTTTGACACCCTTACTAATCAAAAACCCCATCAACCTCTGCCATAAATACACTCAATGACTTGGCCTTCACAGACGTCTGTGGCAATGAATTCCAGATTCACCACCCACTGGTTAAAGAAATTCCTCCTCAACTCTGATCTAAGTGGACGTCCCTCTATTGTGAGGCTGCGCCCTCTGGCCCCACCACCGGAAACTTTTTCTCCAAAGCCACTATATCTAGGCCCATCAATATTCGATAGGTTTCTCCCACTCATTCTTCTGAACTCCAATGAGTACAGGCCCAGAGCCATCAAATACTCCTCCTTTTCATTCTCGTGAACCTCCTCTGGACCCTCTCCAACATCAGTACATCCTTTCTTAGCGAAGGGGTCCAAAACTGCTCGCAATAGTCCAAGTGCAGTCTGACTAATACCTTATAAAGTCTCAGCATTAAATCATTGCTTTTATAATCTAATCCTCTCTAAATAAAATGTTAGCATTAATTTTCTTTCCTCACCACCGACTCAACCTGCAAGTTAACCTTTAGAGAACCCTGCACAAGGACTCCTCAGCTTTCTGAATGTTCTCCCCATTTAGGAAACAGTTGACATCTTCATTCCTTCTTCCAAGGTGCATGACCATACACGTCCCGACACTATGGTCCATCTTCCACTTCTTTGCTCATTCTCCCGATCTGTCTCAGTCCTTCTGCAGCTATCTTGCTTCCTCAACACTGCCTGCCCCTCCAGCCATCTTCGCATTATCTGCAAACTTGGTCACAAAGCCATCAAATCTGGCACCCAGATCACTGACATATAGCATAAGAAGCAGTCCCAACACAGATCCCTGTGGTACATGGAAGCTAATCAAGAGGCACAGTCAGAATAAAGGGGACCAGTCCCGCAAGTCAGCCAGTCCTCTATCCATGCTAGGACCTTTCCTGTAATTCATTGGGCTCTTGTTAAGCAACCTCATGTGCGACATCTTGTCAGATTTGTATCCCATATCCTAGATACTATTTGGAGGCCTGTATACAACTCCCATCAGGGTATTTTAGAACATAGAACAGTACAGCACAGTACAGGCCCTTTGGTCCACAATGTTGTGCCGACCCTTAAACCCTGCCTCCCATATAACCCCCCACCTTAAATATACCTGTCTAGTAGTCTCTTAAACTTCACTAGTGTATCTGCCTCCACCACTGACTCAGGCAATGCATTCCACACACCAACCACTCTCTGAATAAAAAATCTTCCCCTAATATCCCCCTTGAACTTCCCACCCCTTACCTTAAAGCCATGTCTTCTTGTATTGAACATTGGTGCCCTGGGGAAGAGGCGCTGGCTGTCCACTCTATCTATTCCTCTTAATATCTTGTATACCTCTATCATGTCTCCTCTCATCCTCCTTTTCTCCAGAGTAAAACCCTAGCTCCCTTAATCTCTGATCATAATGCATACTCTCTAAACCAGGCAGCATCCTGGTAAATCTCCTCTGTACCCTTTCCAATGCTTCCACATCCTTCCTATAGTGAGGCGACCAGAACTGGACACAGTGCTCCAAGTGTGGCCTAACCAGGGTTTTATAGAGCTGCGACTCTTAAACTCTATCCCTCGACTTATGAAAGCTAACACTCCATAAGCTTTCTTAGAAAGTTACCTGTGAGGCAACTTACAGGATCTGTGGACATGTACCCCCAGATCCCTCTGCTCCTCCACACTACCAAGTATCCTGCCATTTTACCCTTACAGTTGCTTAACTCTACCCAGGATTCCACATCATCCAATCCTATGTCAGCACTCTCTAAGAATTTGATTTCATTTTTTACCAACAGAGCCACCCCACACCTCTGTCCTTTCAATACAAGGTGCATCCTTGAGGTTAAGCTGCCAGCTATGATCTTCTTTCAGCCATGGCTCAATGTAATGCCCACAATATCGCACTTGCTAACCTCTAACTGCACTACAAGATCATCTACCTTATTCCGTGTACCTTGTGCGTGCAAAATATAACACCATCTGTCCTGTATTCTATCAGCCTTTTTGATTTTGCCTCCAAGTTACACTTTAGCTCATCGCACTGACTCCAATTTTGCTGTCATCCGGTTGAACACCCTCAGTCTCACCACACACAGCACTGACTTGTATACCAACTGCCCCATCACTCCGGATCCCATCCCACTGCCAACTTAGTTTAAAACCTCCCCCAAAAGAACTAGCGAACTTGCTTGGAAGGATATTGGTCCCCTAGAGTCGTTTGGGAGGGTTGGCAGGGGAAGTCCGCCTCTGCAACTCAAAAGGCAAAGTGGGAGAAGAGGTACGCTGAGGAGAAAGGGAGCTCATTAGTTTAGGGTAACAGACAAGAGGCTCTGTGGATGAAAATGAGATTCCTGGATAGTAGATAGATAGATAGATAGATAGATACTTTATTCATCCCCATGGGGAAATTCAACTTTTTTTCCAATGTCCCATACACTTGTTGTAGCAAAACTAATTACATACAATACTTAACTCAGTAAAAAATATGATATGCATCTAAATCACTATCTCAAAAAGCATTAATAATAGCTTTTAAAAGGTTCTTAAGTCCTGGCGGTTGAATTGTAAAGCCTAATGGCATTGGGGAGTATTGACCTCTTCATCCTGTCTGAGGAGCATTGCATCGATAGTAACCTGTCGCTGAAACTGCTTCTCTGTCTCTGGATGGTGCTATGTAGAGGATGTTCAGAGTGCTACCGATGTTAAACTCTCCAGTACTTTGCCCACGACAGAGCCCGCCTTCCTTACCAGCTTATTAAGACGTGAGGCGTCCCTCTTCTTAATGCTTCCTCCTCAACACGCCACCACAAAGAAGAGGGCGCTCTCCACAACTGACCTATAGAACATCTTCAGCATCTCACTACAGACATTGAATGACGCCAACCTTCTAAGGAAGTACAGTCGACTCTGTTGCCTCTCGAGTGCCAGGGTCCCAGAAGATATCTCCAATCAAGTCTTCAGCATTCTTAAGTGGGATGAACAGCCAGAAGTCATGGTCCATGTAGGTACCATTGTTGTGGGTAGGATGAGTGACGAGGTTCTGCACAGGGAGTTCAGGGATATGTTAAAGGGCAGGTGTCAACAGCTTGCTCTCCATATCATACTGCCCCAGCTCACGTATCTAGACAGGACGCAACTCTGACCAGCAGAGACCTCAAATTAAGGTGCAGGACCTCCACGGTTGTGATCTCAGGATTGCTACCCATGCCACGTGCTTGTGAAGCCAGAACTAGGAAGATTATACAGTTTAATACATGGCTAAGAAGTTGGTGTTGGAGGGATATTTTTTGATCTTGGGCTCTCTTCCAGGGAAGGTGCTACCTGTACAGACGGGACAGTTTGCACCAGAACTGGAGGGGGTCTAACATCCTGGTAGGATGGTTTGTTAATGCTGCACAATGGGGATTAAACTAGAGTTGTAGGGGGATGGGAACCAGAGTGCCAGAACAGTTAGTGTAGAGGTTGTGGAAGCAGATGTGGGTAAGGCAGTTACAAATCAAGAGGTTGAGCATGGTATGACCAGTGTCCCCAGCTGTGTGTATTTCAGTGCAAGTAGTATTGCAGGGAAGGCAGATAACAGTGCTGATGATGAGGTAGCTGGTTTACAAACAGAGGCAGTGTGTAGTGAGGAGGGTGTTGAATGGGCAAAATTGCAGTCAACAGGATGAGTTGCAACATAAAAGGCGAACAAGATCGAAAAGGGTGAAGGTTAAAGGGAATTACAGAGGCGTGAGAGAGGAGCTGGTCAGAATTGATTGGGAAAAAAACACCGGCAGAGACGATGGCAGAGTAGCAATGGCTGGAATTTCTGGAAGCAATTCGGAAGGCACAGGATATAGACATCCCAAAGAGGAAGAAATATTCTAAAGGAAAGATGACACAACCGTGGCTATCAGGGAAGTCAAAGCCAGCATAAAAGCCAGAGAGGGCAGATAGTTGAGCAAATATTAGTGAGAGGTTAGAGGATTGGGAACCTTTTAAAACCTCCAAAAGAGGGCAACTAAAAAAGTCATTATGATAAAGATGGAATACAAAAGTAAGCTAGCCAGTAATATTTAAGAGGATACCAAAAGTTTCTTCAGATACATAAAGTGTAAAAGAGAGGTGAGAGTGGGTATCAGACCGCTGGAAAACAATGCTGGTGAGGTAGTAATGGGGATAAGAAAATGGCAGACAAACTTAGTGAGTATTTTGCATCCCTCTTCACTGTGGAAGACACTAGCAGGTATGGTGTAAGTTCCAGGTGTCAAGGATCATTAAGTGTGTAAAGTTGCCATTACTAGAGAGAAGGTTCTTTGGAAACTGAAAGGTCCGAAAGTAGAAAAGTCACCTGGACCAGATGGCGTACACCCCACAGCTCTGAAAGAAGTGCTTTGTGGAGGAATTAGAAATATTCTTTCAAGAATCACTAGATTCTGGAATGGTTCCAGAAGCCTGGAAAATTGCAAATATCACACCACTCTTCAAGAAGGGAGACAGGCAGAAGAAAGTTAGTCTTATAAGCCAGTTAGTCTGACCTCAGGAGAATTGGTTGATATTGTGTACTTGGATTTTCATTAGATCGTTGACTAAGTGCCACAAGTGAGGCTGCCTAACAAGCTATGAGCCCATGGTACTACAGTAAAGATTTGAGCATGGATAAAGTAGTGACAACCAGCAGGAAGCAAAGAATGGGAATAAAGGAAGCCTTTTCTAGTTGGCTGCCACTGTCTAGTGGTGTTTCACAGGATCTGTGATGGGACTGATATTTCTGATGTCAGTGATTTGGATTGATGGCTTTGCTGCAAAATTTGCAAACAATATGAAGATAGGTGGAGGGGCACGTAGTTTTGAGGAAGTACAGGAACTACAGAAGGACTTGAATTAGAATGGGCAAAAAAATGGCCGATGGAATACAGTATTGGGAAGTATATGGTCATGCACTTTGGTAAAGAAATTAAAGGGTTGACTATTTTCTAAATGGAAATAAAATACAAAAAACTGAGGCACAAAGGGGCTTGAGTCCTTGTGCAGGATTCCCTAAAGGTTAATTTGCAAGTTGAGTTCGTTGTGAGGAAGGCCAATGCCATGTTAGCAATTACAAGAGGACTAGAATATAAAATGCAATTTTGAGACTTTATAAAGCACTGGTGAGGCCTCATTTGGAGTATTGTGAACAGTTTTGGGCCCCTTATCTTAGAAAGGATGTGCTGAAACTGGGAAGGTTTCAAAGGAGGTTTATGAAAATGATTCCAGGATTAAACAGCTTGTCATATGAAGTGCATTTGATGGCTCAGAGCCTGTATTCATTGGAATTCTGAAGATGACATTGAAACCCATTGAATGGTGAAAGGCCTTGATAGAGTGGATATGCAGAGGATGTCTCCTATGATGGGAGAGTCTAAGACCAGAGGACATAGATGGGTGACATTTTAGAACAGATGAAGAGGAATTTATTGAGCCAAAGTGGTGAATCTGTGTAATTCTTTAACACAGGCAACTGTAGGAGGCAAAGTCTTTATGTATATTTAAGCATGAGGTTGATAGATTCTTGATTGCTCAGGGCATGAAGGGATATGGGGAAAAGGCAGGAGACTGGAGTTGAGAGGAAAAATTATGAAATGGTGGAGCAGACTTGATGGGTCAAATAGCCTAATTCTGCTCCTACATCATATGGTCTAATGGGTAGTCTTAGTTCAGAAATAGTCATTACCCAGCAACCATTAAGCTCTTGAAACACATGGATAACTTCAAGTATCATTACTCTTGAACTGATTCTAAAACCTACAGGTTTGTCTCTTTGTAGTTTGTTTCTTGCACATTGTCAGTTTTTATGTAAGGTTTTTCATAAATTTGATTGTAGCTTTTCCTGTAAATGTCTGCAAAAAATGAATCTCAAGGTAGTATATGGTAACAAATACATACTTCAATAATAAATTAATTTTAACATTAAATCTGAAGGAAAAGAATGGTAGATTCAAAGTTCATATACAACCCTGAGATTCATTTTCTTGCAAATCCAAGAAACACAATAGAATAAATGGAAGACCGCATCCAACAGGAGTGTACCAGTGTACAAGAGAATAAATAAATACTAAATTATTGAGTCCTTGAAAGTGAGTCCATAGTTTGGAGGAACTGTTCGGTGGTGACTGAAGTTATTCCCACTGGTTCAATATCTTGATGAGTACTAACTTCCTATACCCAGTGATCCTTCAAGAGGACAACCACCTTGTCTTAGGAGGCTTGCGTGTCTCAATGACCCCCTGAGCTACGTTAACTATAACGTATGTCAAACAGATCAAAGGATAGAGGATAGACTACTGGTGGTACACCGGTCCTCTAGGTTCAGTGTTTCAGCCAACAACCCTGACTAGTTGAAAAATTGTTAAGGGAACAGCAATGAAGATTCCTTCTACATCTGAGTGTGATAGTAGCCCTGAGTCTGTACTCAGAACTTGCATTACTGACAGTAGCAAAAACTGAGGGAAAGCTACTGAGACAATGAAACCCTGACCACCAGAGATGGAGGGCCTCCAAACACCACCAGCATAACAGGCAGTAAGTACGTACCTAGAGGTGAGTCTTGAGGCTCCTGTACCTCTTCCTGATGACAGAGCAAGAGAGCATGGCCTGGATGGTTGGGGCCCCTTATAACTGACGTTGCTTTTCTATGACAGCACTCTTCGTAGATTGTCTTGGAGAGGGCTTGTCCCATGATGGTCTGAGCTGTACCCACTACTTCTTATAGGATTTTCCATTCAAGGGAAAATGTTTCCATACTAGACTGTGATGCGGTCAATAACCACTCCAACACACATCTATAGAAGCTTGTCAAAGCTTTTGTGCTTAAGAACAGAAGTGGATTGGAGAGGGACTGGGCCATAGCTCCTCAAGCCATTTAAACGTAGATTAGCAGTATTCTGCTGGAGGAAGTCAGTGGATCAAGCAGCATCTGTGGGAGGAAAGGAGTTACTAAGGTTTTGGGTTGAAACCCTGAATCAGGGCTGCAATTCTTTCATACCAATTACAAGACCTCTCTCAAGGAAATCTGATGACAGCTCCACAACTCCCTCCTCCCCAGTACCCTTTCACTGCTCCCTGTGGCAGTCTGCTATAAAGATCCACCAAGCAGCTTGAGTAGGAGTGCAGAGATCAGATAGGGTCATCGGACTGGAGGACAGGGAAGGGATGAAATTCCACAGATGTGAAATTATGAACACACAGCTAGCCTGAAGCAGGGAGTGAAAACATCCTACAACACAAGATGCTGGAGGAATCCAGGTGGGGGGGGACGGGATGTGGCATAATCACTGGAATAATCATTATCTGAGCAGACAGAAAATTCTCTAATTAGTCAATTAAGCTTGGTGGAAATTTGTTAACGTTTCAAAGTAATTGTTGCCTGTAAAGACCAACCCCCCCCCCCCACACACACACACACACTTTACAGGACTGACACACCACCAAATCGATAGGAATTACAGACTGGAAAAACCAGATATGCAATGAGGAATCCCAATATTAAGACTGACAATTAGGAACCTCAAGATACACATAAGGAGCACAATTAGGCCATTCAGTCCATTATGGCAGATTTATTTTCCCCTCTCAACCCCATGCCTCTGTCTTCTCATAACCTTTGATGCCCTTACCCATCAACCTCTGATTTAAATACAACTTTGACCCCACTGCAATCTGTATTCTCTTAATGCTAACAGGTTCCACAGCTTTGGACTCACCTGCAGGGATCTGCTGATCATGGTTTGAGCATTCACTTTTTACACAATTTGTTCCCCCCCCCCCCCAACACACACACACTTCATGTATTACTGCCTTTGTAGTGTGCTTTTATGTGAATTTTGTTTTGTGACTGCTTACAAGATTAATCACACAGCTGTATATGATGTACATACCTCAATAAATGCACTTTGAACTTTTGATTTCTGATCACTACCTCTATTTTGCTCCTATTGCACTATTTATATATTATTGTAACTTTTAATTATGTATTGCACTGCTGAACAAAACAATAAATTTTATGACGTACATCAGTGATAATAAACCTGATTCTGATTAAAGGCTATGGAGCAGAGTATCAATTCTACAACCTTGCAACTTAGTTAAGAGCTCACTGGATACTGCCCAGGACCAAATTTGTTAGGAGAGGTCTGAGACAAGATTCTGCATATGGAATCAGGAGCAAAACAAGACTGTTGGAGGAACTCAGGGTCAGGTAGCATCTGTGGAGGGAAATGGGCAGGTTAACTCTGGATTGGGCACTGTTAGGTGGAATGCCAAATACCCAACTTGCTGACTGGCTTCAGACACAGTTGATAGAGTAAATAAGCCACAGGTAAAAGTCAATACATCATTTCATTTTATTTGACATTTCTAACAAAGAACTCAATACCAGCAAGAGGATCAAAAGTCTACATAAAGCAGATGAGCCAAGGCCACAGCACAGTGGCACAAGTCCTCCTACTTCAGCAGTGACACTCCCAGGCTGATGCTCGGATGCCAACAAAGTAAAGCAATGTTGCTCCGGATCCCAATACCCAGCTCTGGAAGTGGCCCAGCCTACCCATCCTCCTCCTCAAATGGAAATTTTCACTTCAGTGTTGCTTTCTCCGGAACGAACAGCCTGCAATTGAAAGGAAAAACCCATTAGAGCTTGCCCCAACTACAGGCATCGTAAGACACCAGCTCCAGCACCTATAGGGCAGGAACAGTGCAGCCAGTGTTCAAGGACAGCTGCCTGACATGTTCACAAGGGCTGTGACCTGACCTCAGCCAAGGCAGCAGAGCTCCCTTTCCTCTGAGTTATCTTATCCAGATACACACTCACATCCACAGACCCTGCAGGAAAGACTCAAATCTTACTGCAACTTCCAGTCACCATCGTCTCTGAACCAAGTCTTAGTGTTAGCACTCAACTCAGTGCTCTTGGATTGGAGTGTAAAAATTTCCAATGCTTGCTTATATTTTATGTATTTACATAAGTAATTGTTCAGTGAATTTTCAGCATTTATAGTCTAGCCAATTCTGTATTTTTCTAGAAGTTTCTCTACAGTCAGTGTCACACTATTGAACCCAGTTATTCAACAGGTTATTCCTCATCACCGGAACGCCTGATCTAGTTTTTAGTACAAGACAATCATGGCTTTATTCTTTGTCTTTTCCTTGCTCTTCCCCCCCCCCCCCCAAAACCCAATAAAGTGGATCAATTACCGTTATTTCTGTTATGAACTTTTAAAAAATTGGCTAAGGTTGCTACCCAATTCTTGAACCTCTGGATCAGAATCACCAGATCTAACAGCACTCACAACCCTGGCAGTCCCAATGCAGCACCTACCCCATCCTCTCTCCCCTTCCACCCCCATCAGCAAGTTCTCACCTCTTGGGTCACAGCCCACAGGAGCAGGCTAAGCCCAGCAATCTGAGAGCTTATCCTTCCAGGTATTCACATCTTAACCCATCAAAGACCAATGACTAGCTTTGTCTCGAGAATACTGAAACAGTGAAATGAATGCATCATTTGCGTCACAAAGACCAACATGGTCTGGGGATGTGCTGGGGTCACCAGACTTCCAATGTCAGTAAGAGCATGCCCACAACTCAGTAACCAAACCCACATGGTCACAGGGAGAATGCACAAAGTTCTTACTGACAGCAGTGGAAACTGAACCTGGGTTGCTGGTGCTGTAAAGTGTTAACAACTACACTATAGAACTACCTGCACCTGAAGCAGGATGCCTAGACTCTACGTGAAAGTAACTCCTTGTGCTTTTCTCCCCCATGAACTTAAGAATTACTGGAAATGGGGCCAAACTGGAAAAACTCCCAATTTGAAGCAGCATCATGTCCATCCAAGTCTAAAATGTGGATAAGCGAGTATTGGGACAGTCAGCACAAGGAACCCAAGATCTTCTAGCGATTACACATGGGCCACATTCACAGTAGTCCCCCAGCACACAGCCGTCTCTCTCAAGATCCCAGTACAATGGAGGCAACAGCCACACAGAGCTGATACATGTCAGCCAAGTGTCACACACCTTCTGTTAGCCTTGCTTTTCCTCCTGTAGGCTGACAGAGAACAGTCGAACATCCCACACACAACACTACAGTCTGGGCGTGGCTGAAAACAGTGGTGATTTTGTAGCAGCCTAGGAAAGAAAAACAGAAGAATCAGAGCAAACGTATTTCAAACCTGAGGCAGCACACTTGTTAATGCCACAGCCTCACAAATCCAGGGACCTGTGTTTAACCCTGCCCTGCTTGGGATATGAAAATTCTCACCATGTAGAGTGGTAGAACACTACCGCACAGAAACAGAAGCAGTCCCTTCTGACCATCTAGTCCGTGCCAAAACCATTAATCTGTTTAGTCCCATCACTTACACCCGGACCATAGTCCTCCACACCCCTCATGTACCTATCTGAAATTCTCTTCAATGTTGAAATTTATCCCACTCACCTCGTGCTAGCAGCCTGTTCTACACCTTCACCACTGAGTGAAGAAGTTCCCCTTAACCCATGACCTCTAGTTGTAGTCTCACCCAACCTCAGTGGAAAAAGTCTGCTTGCATTTACCATATCTATAGCCCTCATTATTATACCATTTCAACACACCACCCATACTCAATACAATGATTTATAAATGTCCCTTTACCACCCTATCTACCTGTACTGCTACTTTAAAGGAATTCATGGGTCTGTAATACCCAGATTCCTGTTCTACTGCACTCAGTGCCATTCCATTCACCATCCAGGACCAACACCTCACACTTGCCGGCAGTAAAATTCCACCCCACCATTTTCCCAGCTGGTCTTGACGCTCTGCAAGCCTTTGATAGTCTTCCTCACTGTCCACCACAACCCCAATCTCGATGCCATCTGCAAATTTGCAGATTGCTGATATAGATGACAAACAACAGCACCAATCCCTGTGGCATTCCACTAATCACAGGCCTCAGAGAGACAACCCTCTACTACCACTCTCTGGCTTCTTACGCAAAGCCACGTCTAACTGAATTTACTAGTTCATCTTGAACGCCGAGTGACTGAACCTCCTTGACCAGCCTCCCACATGGGCCCTTGTCAAATGCCTTGCTAAAAAGTCCATGTAGACAACATCCGCTGCCTTGCCTTCATTGATTTTCCTTGTAACTTCCTCAAAAATGTCTAAAGTTTGTTAGACACAACTAATCTCACACAAAAGCACCAACTATTCCTAATCAGTTTCTCTGTCTATCCAGACTGCAGTACACATTTAGGGTGCCTGGGTCTCCTACATCCCAGAGTACATTCACAGAGCACAGTGGTTAACTGGCCATGTAAACTACTCCTCTGTGAAGGTGGTGAATCAGGGGACTTAGGACAGCTGGGATTGCACCAAAAGTCAACAGATACCTGATGGACTGAACAGTCTCCACTGAAGCATTAAAATTAAGAAAATGATCAAAAACTTTGAAAAGCTCATATCACAAAACATGCTCTCTCCTCCCACTCCCCCCATTAGTTGAGGGCTTCTATTTAGGCAAATGAAAGCCCAAACAATTTCTAAACCAATTATATCCTCTTCCAGAAGATGCTGCCACATCCCCACAGTCTTAATCAAATTTCTTGGTTATTCCTTGTCACATTGACTCTCCGTTGTGCATTCCTTCAGACACACTAGTCATCACACACTCCCAGAGTCAGACACAGAGTGAATATCCCTCCACACCATCCCGGGAACAGACAAAGTGAAGCTCCCTCTACACTGTCCTGTCACACACTCCAAGGACAGGTCAAAACTGAAATTTCTTCTGAAGGTGTGTACTTCAGAAATTGGAACATGATCACAAATCAGTGCTGATTTGCAAGTGACAACCACATCCAGCTGGAGGTGGGAAGAGGAACAAGCTTCGTTCACAAGTTAATAATCACACCCAAGCTGTACCATCACTGTAGTCCCTGTACTGAAGAGAGAAATACGCACCAGGGCACTTGACATCCATGAAATAGGAATTTGGGCTCTGCACCAAACGCTTCTTCTTGTGCTTCCTCTTCTCCTCCTCAGGAGACGGGTGCAACAAATCTTTTGCCAACTGCAGAGAGAGTAACATGTCAGCCACTAAGCCTCAGGCATGCCTTTCAACAGTCATTCCCACAGCTGGAGTCCTTCCACAGGATTTGTTGATCAGCACACAAGCCGTGCCGTGCACTGGAACAACCTTTAATTCTTACAGCCTCCCCCAGCACCCAATATCAAATCTAAAGAAAGCAGGATGGCGCAACCAGTTTACTGCCATCAACAGTGATAGAACATTGGCAGACACACCAGGGCGTTTCCTTGCTCTTTTGAGATTGTGGAAATTAAATGTTATAAATGGCAATAAACCTGTTCTACCTTGCAATTTTGACATTTTGTTGGGACTGGTTGGAAGGGGAAACTGGAGGTGGTTGCAAACTGGAACCATATCAACAGATATTTTGATGAAATACTGTTAATTATTAACCTGTATATTATTTTCCAGAGGATTCTCATGGTAATAGCTACAACAATTGTTCTGCAACCCAATGTGATCATAGCTGATCTGCCCCAAGTTTCATTCTCTTCTCTGCTTATTCGCATCACTGTCAAACCCCTGTCTTCCAAATGATGTTTTCCCCTCTTTAGACACTGGCAATGATTCAGCCTTGAAAATAGCAAAACACAGAAGAGATAAGGCTCATGTGAACCCCCAACAGGTCTGCGGCAGCTGCATTTTGTGCCAACTCTGTCCTGCAAGAGAACATCTGCTGAAAACCTTTTACCAGGAAAAACAGCTTAAATTAAGCCATTATTGAAGTGGCAATCTTAGAAGGCGTGGCTATTTTCCAATTAAGTTACTAGCCAACTGCTAAAAACTAAACAGAAGATTCAAAGCTCAGCAGTAAACGTTACAAGAGTTTAAAATACACTTTAAAACAAAACAAGGCTGAAATCAACCCTACTTCTCCCTTTTTTTATTATGGCTAAGGATCACAAAGATCCTCTGGAAAATAACGTACAGGTTAATAATTAACAGCATATTATCACAATACCTTAATTTTAACTCGATTTCAGTTCACAATCACCTCGAATATCCCCTTTAAACCTGTCCCAACATCATCTCGATTAACATTGAGGTCACAGGTTGTCATCCTCAACTGGGTACCATCCCAAAGTTGACATCAAAGACATGCAACCCACCCCACCCGCGCCCAGCTCGCAATGTGGGTCCCAATAGTCACTCTGCAGCCCCGGCGTGTTCCGAGTTCCACGTCAACATGGAGCTGCTTCGCGAAACACCTCACCCCAGAAGCACACCAAGTGCGATCCCCTCTCAGTGCGCCCCCCACCCACCCCACCCCACGGTCCTACATCGCCCTGTGCACCTCCCCTTTAAATCCCCTCTGCCGACGCGTACCTAGCATGCCCGCGCGCCGTTGCGACGGGCGACCGGGGGGGGGGGGGGGGGGGGGAGGTGGGGAGGGGTGTCCAGCGCCGCGCTCCCCTCGCGCCGCGGCCCCGAGGCCGCCGATTGGCGGATCCCCAGCCCCGCGCGCGAGCTCCCCGGGCAGCGGTGGCCTCCAGCTCGAGCGAGGGGAGGAAGGCGGAGGAGGAGAGGAAAGACGCGCCATGTTCGTGCTCGGGCTCGGGCTCGGGCCCGGGCCCCGACACGCGTCGATGGCCTCAGAACGGGAGAACCGTCCGTAAACACCCGCCAGCCCTCCGCCCAGTTTCCCCAGCTATCTTCTCCGACTGTTTCCGTCCGCCCGCCGGCCTCTGGCGAGCCTCTAGCCGCCCTTTAGCCCCTATCCCTCTGTCGACGCCACTCACAGGCATCTTGGCGTCAACTCGCCGCCGTGGTAAAAGGAAGAAGCCTGTTCAGGGACCCGGATATAACAGGGTTTCCCGAAGCGCAGGGGCAGGAAGTTTCAATACGTCATCACCGGGGAGTTGCTGCCCCGCCATTTTGGGAAGGTCAGTTTTGCCGGCGCTTACAATTTGTCCCAAATCCTTTTGTTTATTTTATGCTAAATACTGTTTTTGGTTAACATTCCTCTATCACTACATTTCCAATACACGAATTAAAAACCATTGTTAGGAATCGTAGTATCCATGGTTATCGTGCAGGATATCTGGCTCATCTGAGTCCCTAACGCAACTCCCCAGTCAAAGTTAAAAAGTTCGAAGTAAAATTTATTATCGGGGGCATACCTGTCATCACATGCAACCCTGAGATTATTTTTCCTGCGGGCATACTCCAAATCCAGGTGCCCCGTGCGATGTAGGATCAATGAAAGAACAAGAACATAGAAGACATCAAACTGTTGAAAAGCAATTATAAGTAAATAGCAATAAATAACGAGAGCATGAAATAAGATAAAAGAGCCTTTAAAGTGAGATCATTGGTTGTTGGAACATCTCAATAATTGAGTGAAGTTATCCCCTTTGTTCAAGAGCCTGATGGTTGAGTAGTGGTAACTGTTCTTGGCAAACACCATGAAATCTGCAGATGCTGGAAATTCAAGCAACACACACAAAATGCTGGTGGAACGCAGCAGGCCAGGCACCATCTATAGGAGAAGCACTGTCGACGTTTCGGGCCGAGACCCTTCGTCAGGACTTTAGGATGTGGCAGCAGATTGGAGACCCTCCAGGAGAATGAAAGGGAGAATCAGTGAACATCAGACTGTACCTCTAGTCTGCAATCTGATACTAATGTACAGGATGATTGAAAAGCTTTTCACTATACATCTGACAACAGTGTTCAGCTCAAAACAAGTGACGATAAAGATGAACTCTTAATGCCCAAACTTCACTTGTCTACTTGCTCTGCAGCTTCTCTGTAACCATAAATTCAGAGAGGTGTTGGGAACGGTCACTTATCACAGCCAGTTAACCTACTGCTGTTCTGTGGATGGGAGGGTACACAATCTCTGCTCCAAGTGCACTCCAGGCTGGGTTCAGCGGACTCGGAAACAGCACCACAACCACTACACTGGTCTGTTCACTGGGAAGGCTCCACAATGGGTGATCAAAACTGCCCAAAGCATTACCAGCACCGGCCTACCCGTCATCCAGGACATATAGACAGAAAGGTGTTAGTAAAGGGTCAGGAACATCACCAACGATTCCATCCACCCAGCTCATGGAGTGTTTGTCCCGTATAAAATTCTAAAGGGATTGGACAGGCTAGATGCAGGAAGATTGTTTCCGATGTTGGGGAAGTCCAGAACAAGGGGTCACAGTTTAAGGATAAAGGGGAAGCCTTTTAGGACCGAGATGAGGAAAAACTTCTTCACACAAAGAGTGGTGAATCTGTGGAATTCTCTGCCACAGGAAACAGTTGAGGCCGGTTCATTGGCTATATTTAAGAGGAAGTTAGATATGGCCCTTGTGGCTAAAAGGATCGGGGGTATGGAGAGAAAGCAGGTACAGGGTTCTGAGTTGGATGATCAGCCATGATCATACTGAATGGCAGTGCAGGCTCGAAGGGCCGAATGGCCTACTCCTGCACCTATTTTCTATTTTTCTATGTTTCCCATCAGGGAGGAGGCTACGTACAGTAGAATCCACACCAGGACCACCAGACTCAAAAAGAATTACTTTTCCCAAGCAGTAAGGCTGATCAACATCTCCACCCACTAACCCACCTATCTACACCCTCACCACCATTACTTTATCATTCCCTGTCAGTCACCTCATGTACAGACACTCCCATGCTTAGCGTCACTTTATGGACATACAATCAATCGATGTATATAAGCCTTTTGTGTTTTTATTTGTGCTGCATCGGATCCAGAGTAACAATTATTTCATTCTTACACCGTGTACAGGAAACGATCTTGAAGGCCATAAGATATAGCAACAGAATCCAGCTATCGAGTCTGTTCCTCCATTTGATAGTGGATGATTTATTATTGCTCTCAACTCCGTTTACCTGACTTCTCCCCTCATAACCTTTCACACCCTTATTAATCAAGAACCTATCAACCGCTGCTTTAAGTATACTCAATGATTTGTCCTCCACAACCATCTGTGACAATAAATTCCACAGACTCTCCACCCTCTAACTAAAGAGATTCCTCCTCAACTCTGTTCTAAAGGGATGAGTCTCTATCCTGATGACAGGCCCTCTGGTCCTGGGACCAGTGGACTCTCCCACTTTAGGAAACATCTTCTCCATCCCTCACTCTATCAGGGTCTTTCAATCTTCAGGGTTCAATTAGATTCCCCCCTCCCTTATTCTTCTAAACTTCAGTGAGTACCAGTCCAGAGACATCAAATGCTAATGGTAACTACATACTGCATTCTGTTATTGTTTGTCCTTCAATATACTTACGTTTTGGAACTTCCGGTCTGGATGGTACGCTAACAGAGTTTTTTATGCGACAATTACCAGGATCAAACAGACTGTAGTGACAGGGTCTAGTCGGAGTAGAGGGACTTTGTTCCGTTTGGTGAAGGGGTAAACTAAAAGGGAAAATAGTGAAGGAAGAAATGTTTTGTGGTTGGAATCTGGAATAGGCTGCCTGCAGATGTGGTAGAGATGGGTCCTCTTGTGGCTCTCAGGAGGGAATTAGCAAAATAAAATATGGCTGGGAACAATTTGTAAGGCTGTGGAGGAAACGGAATGAGGTGGGACTGGTGGAGCCCTCACAACCATTGAAACACTGTCATAGGAAAGCAGCATCCATCATCACTCAGGCCATGCTCTTTACTCGCTACAGTACTGACATCAGATAGCATTTACAAGAGCCTCAGGACTCGCACCACCAGGTTCAAGAACAGTTACACACAAAATGCTGGTGGAACGCAGCAGGTCAGGCAACATCTATAGGAGAAGCACTGACGATGTTTCGGGCCGAGACCCTTCGTCTACGAAGGGTCTCGGCCCGAAACATCGACAGTATAGATGCTGCCTGACCTGTTGCGTTCCACCAGCATTTTGTGGAATGGTGAAAGCGAATCTCAACGGGGAATATGGCACTTTGACCATGAACTTACTTTGAAGTTTGAAACTCTCTGCTTGAGAAGATGCTGGAGGCAGCAACTCCAACAAGATGGTGACGGCAAACAATGATTACTCATGCGACATCTTCCAGAGAGCCTCCCCGGAGTGGACCGAGAGCACAGTGGAAAAGATCAGAGGCCATGATCAACTCCATTTCAAAACGTCGAGGAAGATTGAAGCATTGAGGCGAGTGTGGAGGGGGTCAGCAGTTGCTCTCCATGGAAGGACTGTGTTAATGCAGATGATCTCGACGCTGACAGGAGGATGCTTTCGAAATTCTGAGATTTATGTAGCTTCTATTGTTCTCTCTCAGCTTTATGTCTTTTCTTCCTTGTTGCTGAGTGCCAGGAGGGCGATATGTTACTCTTTGTGTGACAGAGGGGTTGGAAATTTGGGATCTGATCTCTTGTTGGTGTTTTTCTGTGCGTGTGAGAGAGGGAATTGGGGGCCTGTCACTGTTCTTTTTTGTGTGGGAGAAGGTTGGAGGTTTGATGTTACTGTCACTTTTTTTTGCGAGGGAGCGGGTTGGGGATTTGGGCTTTGATGTTTTGGCTGCCGTTTTCATGTGGGCAATCTGTTAGTTTTTATGTAAGGGAGAGGGTGGGGGGTTGTGAGTCTTACTTATTTTTCGTTCTCTTTTCCATGCCTGGGGAAGGGGGAATTGATGTCTTTTCTTTCAACAAGTCCCATGTTTTTTCTGTATTTTATGGCTATCTGGAGAAGATGAATATCAGAGTTGTATTGTACATGCATACTTTGACAATAAACTGAACTGAAGTATAGAAGTATTGTGCTGAGGCATAAAAGGCTGTGGACTAAATGCTGCTAAACTGGACTGGTAAACTTGGGTTCTTGATGAACATGGAGGCCTCTTTCTGTGCTGAATAACTATCATGAACTCCAAAGGGTTTGAGCAGAAGGCACTAATTTTTTTATCTGTCCTCAAGAAAAGTCTCAGCCTGAGACGTCAACTGTTTATTCATTTCCATAGATGCTGCCTGACCTGCTGATTTCCTCCAGCGTTTTGTGTGTGTTGATTTTTTAAAAATCTATTGGTGCTCTTTTTTGTAAAATTTCTAAATAATTAACAGAACATAGAATGTCACAGCACAGTACAGACCCTTCAGCCCACGATATTGTGTCGACCTTTCTAACCTACTCCAAAATCAATCCTAACCCTTCCCTCCTACATGGACCCCATTTTTCTAACATCCATGTGCCTACAAGTCTCGTAAATGCCCATAATGTATCTGCCTCCATCACCATGCCTGGCAGGGCATTACCACTCTCTGTGTGAAAAAAAAAACTTATCTCTGACACCCCCCTATACTTTCCTCTAATCACCTTAAAATTACGCCCCCCTCATTTTAGCCATTTCCACCCCGGGAAAATTCTCTGGCTGTCCACTCTATCTATGCCTCTTATCATCTTGTACATCTTTCTCTTGTGAATGTTGTGTATCCATGTGCCTGTGATGCTGCTACAAGTAAGTTTTTCATTACACCTGTGCATACACGTACTTGACAATAAACTTAACTATGGCCTTGACTTTGAGCTGCTGACTGGTTGAACATCTGTGAAGTTCAGTGTAATGAGAGAGAAGCCTAAGCTTCATTTGCTGAGTTGTTATATTGGATGCAGAGATTAAATCTCTTGATATAAGATTATTAGGTTAGCACAACATTGTGGGCTGATGGGCCTGTATTGTGCTGGCATTGTATTGTTCAATGTTCTATGAAATTTAGCAGAATCACACTGGAAGTAAATAAACATGATATAACCCGCAGATTTAAATCATGAAGTAAAATTTGGAAACAAGTCCCTGGAAACAATAGAAGGATCAAGAACAGCTTGTCTCCCTACAACCATCAGGCTCCTGAACCAGCGTGGATAACTAAACTTACCCCAATGCTAAACTGCTTCCACATCCCTACAGTGGATAGTAAAAAACTGCTGAGAGGATCAACGGGATCTCCCTCCTCCTGTTTGTGGCATTTACCGACCGCATTGCTGAGAACCCCTACCACCCATTCCATGATCTCTTTGACCCACACCATCAGGGAGGAGGTACAGGAGCTTCGGGACTAGGGCTGCCAGACTGGCTAACAGCTTCTTCCCTCAGGCTGTGAGACTAATGAACACTCTGCCACCACTGAGGTCTCACCACTGGGACAGTGAGCTGTTTACCTGTGCTGTGCACTGCACGCACTTTGAATTATAGTTTATTAACTTGTGATAATATTTTGTTTTATGTACCAAGATTGATGTGTGTTTTGTGGGTGTACCACAGTCCAGAGGAACATTGTTTCATTTGCTTGTACAGTCAGATGACAATAAACTTGAACTTGAACAACCAATGCACTCACATTCCAGGACTCTACAACTCATCTCTCAATAGTTATTGATTTATTTGTTTGTTTGTATTTCAATTTCTCTGCTTTATGCATGTTGGTTGCATGTCAGGTCTGATAATGAATTTGCTTTGAACTTTGACCTCCTTAGTGAGGCTGGCTGAGGGATAATACAGGGACTGGATCAGCAGAGAGAACTCCCTCCAACTCTTCTGATGATATCCAGAGGAACTGAAAGATATTTAGATAGATAGATAGATACTTTATTCATCCCCATGGGGAAATTCAACTTTTTTTCCAATGTCCCATATACTTGTTGTAGCAAAACTAATTACATACAATATGATATGCATCTAAATCAATATCTCAAAAAGCATTTATAATAGCTTTTAAAAAGTTCTTAAGTCCTGGCAGTTGAATTGTAAAGCCTAATGGCATTGGGGAGTATTGACCTCTTCATCCTGTCTGAGGAGCATTGCATCGATAGTAACCTATCGCTGAAACTGCTTCTCTGTCTCTGGATGGTGCTATGTAGAGGATGTTCAGAGTTTTCCATAATTGACCGTAGCCTACTCAGCGCCCTTCGCTCAGCTACCAATGTTAAACTCTCCAGTACTTTGCCCACGACAGAGCCCGCCTTCCTTACCAGCTTATTAAGACGTGAGGCGTCCCTCTTCTTAATGCTTCCTCCCCAACACGCCACCACAAAGAAGAGGGCGCTCTCCACAACTGACCTATAGAACATCTTCAGCATCTCACTACAGACATTGAATGACGCCAACCTTCTAAGGAAGTACAGTCGACTCTGTGCCTTCCTGCACAAGGCATCTGTGTTGGCAGTCCAGTCTAGCTTCTCGTCTAACTGTACTCCCAGATACTTGTAGGTCTTAACCTGCTCCACACATTCTCCATTAATGATCACTGGCTCCATATGAGGCCTAGATCTCCTAAAGTCCACCACCATCTCCTTGGTCTTGGTGATATTGAGACGCAGGTAGTTTGAGTCGCACCATATCACAAAGTCCTGTATCAGTTTCCTATACTCCTCCTCCTGTCCATTCCTGACACACCCCACTATGGCCGTGTCATCAGCGAACTTCTGCACATGGCAGGACTCCGAGTTATATTGGAAGTCTGATGTGTACAGGGTGAACAGGACCGGAGAGAGTACGGTTCCCTGCGGCGCTCCTGTGCTGCTGACCACCGTGTCAGACCTACAGTCTCCCAACCGCACATACTGAGGTCTATCTGTCAAGTAGACAGATTTGGTTATTAATAGAATTGAGGGAGGTGGAGGAGATGATGCTATGTTTCAGATTAGCCATGAACGTATTGCCCACTTCTTCTTATTTATTTATTATTTATTTTTATTTATTTACTTAGAGGTAGAGCACAGCAACAGGCCCTTCCAGCCCGACCAACCCGCATCCTCCAATTACACCCATGTGACCAGTTAACTTACTATCCAGTACATCTTTGGATTGTGGGAGGAAACCGGAACACCTGGAGGAACACCCCCCTACCCCCCCCCGGGTCATGGGGAGAATATACTGTTACGACTGTGCCCCAACTCTGAGGGGCTGAAGGGTACAAAGTAGCCCCCTCCTTTTTGAGAATCGTAAGATCACTATTAATGCGGGTCTGGGACCCAGGAAATGAGAGAGAGACACACAGAATCCACAAGGGGTTGGGAATGTCCTGGCCCCTCAGCGATACAAAGCCACGGGAAACGGCCATTGTCTCTTGGAGACGGAATTGTGTATTGAGTACTGTACTATTTATTTGAAGCCCTCAGGGAATGACCAAAAGTGGGCTGGTTGAGGGATGGCCTCATCCCAACCCAATTGACATCTGAGACCCCGTGAGTAAAGATAAAAGAAGGTCTGGGGAACAACCCCTTTAGACGCACCAGGAGAAACGCTAGAAATCCCGTGACAGCGTTTAATAGCGACAGCCGGTGGAAGGCCCACGTGTGTCCTTTCCCGTTGCCTGGGATTGGGGCCTTACCACGGAAGATGGCTTAGCTAAAGAAGAGATCACCACCGACGACATTTCGAAGGATCGACATCATAAAAAGGAAAACGGGCAAGTTCTAAAAATCCGTCTCTCTCTCCAACCAAAAGCTGCAGCCTGAATGAACTGAAGTGACTTTTATATTTCCATCGGACAATACATTATCCCCTAGACAACGATAGAGCTATTTCTTATTGATTATTATTATACCCGTGCTTTTAGATTTAGTATTGACGACGTATATTATCTGTATGTTTGCATTGATATTATTTTTGTGTATTTTTACCAATAAATACTGTTAAAAATAGTACCATCAGACTTCAACGGACCTCTCTATCTTTGCTGGTAAGTGACCCAGTTATGGGGTACGTAACAATACAAACTGCTTTAAGACAGTGGCAGGAATTGAACCAGGATTGCTGGTGCTGTTGAGCATTACGCTAACTGTTACACCACCGCTACCCCCACTTGTTCTTATGGAAAAGCAGATTTTTCAGTTCAACAGTGCTTCTGTAATAGGCCAGAGCTGGCTCTGTGCTGGATCTCCCCTCTGTAGCCCACCCTTAACAGTGCCTCTTCTACAGTGGGGCACTGTCCCACAACAGTGTAGTGCTCCCTCTTCCCTGCCCCTCGCATATCGCAACACTCCCTCAACACAGTATTGATTATGTCAGTTGTGATTTTCATCCTTTGGAATCAGACTTGATGATAAAATCTCCTTTGTATCACTTCCTTCTCATTTCACAATATGTTCTTTTCACAGGGTCATCCATCTCATAAGCCCATCATCTCTTACTGAGGCATTGGCTGCCAACAGCAGCTTGCCAGACAATCTGTGACCAGGTGTAACCCATTTTGCGAAGATCCTTCCTCTCCCAGGGATGAGGTTTTTGGAGCTTCTGTTGCCATTTCTATAGCTCTGGGTTTTTATGGTAAAGGGTTAGCTAGCCCCTTGCCCAACCCCCCACCCTTCGCAGCCAGGCTAGAGTTATACAGCCCTTCACCCAAGCTATTCCTATTGGCCCATTTTGGCTCATATCCAAATGTCTTTAAACTGTTATTAAGGTGGCAGCTTGCTCCATATGCTGGCCACCCGCAGGCTGAAGAAGTCGCCCCTCAGATTCCAATTAAACCTCTCCCCTCTCGCCTTAAACCTAAGCCCTCTAGTTCTTGGATCCCCAACTCTGTGAAAAGAATGTTTGCATTCACCCTATGTCCCTCATGATTTTATACAATCACCCCTCATTCTCCTGTCACCCTATTTCCCTCATTCACCCTATCTACCTGTCCCTCATGATATTATACACCTCTTTGCAATCACCCCTCATTCTCCTATGTTCCACTGCAAGAAGTACCAACCTCCTTAACCTCTCTCCATAACTTAGTCCCTCGAGTCCCAGCAACATGCTCATAAATCTCTTCTACACTCTTTCCAGCTGGGGGCATCTTTCCTACAGCAGAGTGACCAAAACTGAACACAGTGTTCCAAAACATCCTACCGAAGTCTTCTACGTCTAATGCAGCCTCACCCAACGTCTTGCTATGATTGTCTATCCAATCTGAATTTAAATTGTGGTGTAAAACAACACACACAAAATGTCTGAGGAGCTCAGCAGGCCAGGCAGCATCTATGCAAAAGAGTAAACAGTCAACACTTTGGGTTGAGACCATAAAAAACAGGAGAAGTTTGAGTAAGAAGGTGGGGGGGACGGGAGGAAGGTAGGAGGTGAGAGGTGAAACTGGAGTGGGGAGGAGTGAAGTAAAGATCTGGGAAGTTGATTGGTGAAAGAGATACAGGGCTGGAGAAGGGGGAATCTGATAGGAGAGGACAGAAGGCCGTGGAAGAAAGAGAAGGGGAGGTGATGGGCTGGTAAAGAGATAAGATGAGAGAGGAAAATGGGAATGAAGAATGGTAAGGGAGAGGAGAGGCCCATCACCAGAAGTTCGACTAATCGATGTTCATGCCATCAGGTTGGAGGCTACCCAGACGGAATATAAGGTGTTGTTCCTCCAACTCGAGCGTGGCCTCATCGCGACAGTAGAGCAGGCCTGGATAGACATATCGGAACAGGAACGGGAAGTGGAATTAAAATGAGTGGCCACTGGTAGATCCTGTTCTGGCAGATGGAGTATAGGTGCCTGGCGAAGCGGTCTCCCAGTCTTCGTTGAGTCTCACTGGTACACTGGTGGCCACAGTGGGAGCACCAGAAACAACAGATGACCCCCAACTGAATCACAGGTGGAGCTGCCTCACTTGGAATAGCCTCAATTGGTAACAAAGTTGTTGCCTTTAGAATCTCAGAATAATACACATTTCAGAGGGTCACATATCACACACAAATACAGGTTCCGTAAAGGTATTGTATTCAACTTAATTTTGTAATTATTAAATGTAATTATGTAATTATTAAATTCCCACTTTCAAATCTTTGTTTCCTCCTCTCAGAAAATTTTCTCCTTATTCAGAAAATTGCCTTGATGTTTATTCTGATATTTACAGATTGTTTAATGAAAGGGCAGAGATGAGTCACATCAGGAACTCAGTAGGGATGAAGTCACACAGCACAGTTTTTTTACTGCAGCACTGTGATGATCATGTTTTTTGATGTCTCAAGTGCCTTTAATACCACACAGCCCTCACCGTTGGGGGAAAAGCTCCATTCAATGCAGGCTGGCACTTCCATTGTATCCTGGATAACGGACTACCTGACTGGCGGACCACAGTTTGTGCGGTTTCAGAGCTGTGGGTCAGGCATGGCTCTAAGCAGCATCAGGGCCCCACAGGGGCCTGTATTGGCTCCCTTCCAGTTTATCCTGTATACCTTGGACTTTAGATACAACACTGAGTCATGTCATCAGCAGAAATGCTCTGATGACTCAGCAGTAGTTAGTGTATAAAGAGAGGATGGGAGGGTGAATACAGGGCTCTCATGGAGGACTTCGTCAGATGGTGTAAGTTGAGTTATCTGCAGCAAAACATCAGTAAGATGAAGGAGATGGTGATGGACTTTAGGAAGACTAAGCCTGTATTGCTCCCTGTTACTATTGGTGGTGAGGACGTGGATGTGGTGAGGACCTACAGATACCTGGGGGCACACCTGGATGACATATTTGAGTGGAGCAGAAACACAGAGGCTCTGTACAAGAAGGGCCAAAGTCACCTCTACTTCCTGAGGAGACTGAGGTCCTTAGGAGTATGTAGGCCCCTCCTTCTCATGTTCTACCAGCCTGTTGTCACCAGTACAATCTTCTACACGGAGGTGTGCTAGAGCAATGGCATCAACATGGGTGATGCCAACAGACTCAATAAACTGATTAGAAAGGTTGGCTCTGTTATAAGAGTCAAACTGGACACACTGGAGGCTGTGGTAGAACAAAGGACACGACAGAAAATCCTGGCAATTCTGGACAATGTTTCTTACCCTCTTCGTGCCACCTTGGCTAAACAGAGAAGCACTTTTAGTAGTAGACTAAGACAACTGTGCTGCTCCAAAGAGCACTATGTGAGGTCATTCTGAACTTTGCCCATCTATAATGAGTCAACCTATAGCAGGAGAAGTGATGGCCCCCTCCTGTTAGACTGTTTGAGGTAATTTTTTTTTTAATTCTTTCTACTTCTAATATCTGTGCACATGTAATGCTACTGTGACACTGTAATTTCCTTTGGGGTCTATAAAATATTGATCTATCTAATGCAAACAGAGCCACTTTGGAATCCTAATTCTTTCATCAGTATCCATACTTTTTCATACAAACTCTTCTCAGGCTTCCAGCCAGGTACAGGTATCGATTATAATTAATGTTTCAATGACAAACTCTGCATCTTCTTCAGGGATGATGGCTGTATAAGTCTAGTCCAGTGGTATTTATACCCCTGTAGTCCATCCCTCCTGATTGATTAGTCCTCATTCAATCAGATTTCTGGTTTCCCACCTCATCTGCAGTCAAATTCCAGTTCTTACTCAAAGCAAGACCATTATCTTCATTAAAATTCTTTTCCTTTGGTTTTATTTCAGGACCACACCCAATAGGACGGACAAACAACCAACGTGTAAAAAATAGCAAACAGTGCAAATACAAAGGAGACAAACAAACAATAAATAAATAATCAATAAACATCGAGAACCTAAGATGAAGAGTGCTTGAAAGTGAGTCCATAGGTTTTGGAAACAGTTCAGTGATGCGGCGAGTGAAGCTATTCCCACTGGTTCAAGAGCCTGATGACTGAGGGGTAATATCTGTTCCTGAACTTGGTGGTGTGAGTCCTGAGACTCCTGTACCTTCTTCCTGATGGCAGCAATGAGAAGAGAGCATGGTCTGGATGGTGATGAACATGGCCCTTGATGATGGAATCTACTTTTCTGTGACAGTGCTCCAAATAGATACACTCACTTGTGGGGAGGGCTTTACATGTGATGGACTGGGCCATATCCACTACTTTTTGTAGTATTTTCCATTGAAGGGTATCGGTGTTTCCATTCTATTCACAATGTAACCAATCAATATATATATTGGGGAAGGGTAAGATGAAGGAACACATACCAATCCTCGTAGAGGGACCAGAATTGGAGAGAGTGAGCAGCTTCAAGTTCCTGGGTGTCAAGATCTCTGATGATCTAACCTGGTCCCAACATATTGATGTAGTTATAAAGAAGGCAAGACAGCAGCTATACTTTATTAGGAGTTTGAAGAAGTTTGGCATGTCAACAAATACACTCAAAACCTTCAATATGCAGCAGCCTCTCTGGACTTTGGATTTGGGGATTACCAAACGTTATGTGGATTTTCTGGTGTAGTCTGTTTTGTCATGTGTTTTTGTGATATCATTCTGGAGGAACGTTGTTTCATTTTTTAACTGCATTGTATTTGTGGTTTCTAAATGACAACTAAATGAAACTGAACTGAACTGAACAGTGGAGAGCATTCTGACAGGCTGCATCACTGTCTGGTATGGAGGGGCTACTGCACTGGACCGAAAGAAGCTGCAGAAGGTTGTAAATCTAGTCAGCTCCATATTGGGCACTGGTCTACGAAGTACCCAGGACATCTTCATGGAGCTGTGTCTCAGAAAGGCAGCGTCCATTATTAAGACCTCCAGCACCCAGGGCATGCCCTTTTCTCACTGTTACCATCAGGTAGGAGGTACAGAAGCCTGAAGGCACACACTCAGGGATTCAGGAACAGCTTCTTCCCCTCTGCCATCCGATTCCTAAATGGACATTGAAGCTTTGGACACTACCTCACTTGTTTTAATATACAGTATTTCTGTTTTTGCACATTTTAAAATAATCTATTCAATATATGTAATTGATTTGCTTGTTTATTTATTATTATGTTTTGTTTTATTTTTTCTCTCTCTCTGCTGGATTATGTATTGCATTGAACTGCTGCTGCTGAGTTAACAAATTTCACATCACATGCCGGTGATAATAAACCTGATTCTGATTCTCCAACACACATCCATGGAAGTTTGTCAAAGTTTTAGATGCCATGCCGAATCTTTGCAAACTTCTAAGGAAGTAGAAGCACTGCCGTGCTATCTTCGTCTGTAGGTCAAAGATGGAAAGGGGGTAAAGAATGAAACAAAACATGGGTAAACACGACACTAATGTGGGTTAAAATAATTTCACATTTATGCACAACAAGCTCACACAGACAGCAAAGCAACGTCCACCAAATAAATATTGAGAAGACCTCGTCTTGGTGTCAGTTTCCAAAAGTGATTAGTTTCGCTACCACCCGCCTCCCTGTTCAACAAAAGTGAAGCAGTGGCAGGGAACCTTTAAATTAGCCGACTCCTACACCCCTCCCCTTTAAGAAAGTTGAGCGGCGTCCAAAACTTCGCGAAATTTTTTTTCGGGAAAAAAAGTTCCTTTCGCCCAACCAGGAAGGTCCTGACCCGAATTACCCTCTATCAGTAATAGAAATAGAGAAACTGATAAATTCTGGGTAGTTTGGTTTCAAAACGTCCTGCCTGAGAAGGAGAGGGTTTGTCCAATGTTAGTACGCGGAGGTGAAGCCACTCCTGGATGTGGAAGTAAGAGAGGGAGAAAGAGCGTTTCTTCCCCCACCCTGTATATATAAAGAAAACACACAGCGCTTCATAAAGAAATTAGCTTCAAGATGGCGAAAGCGTACGATTATTTGTTCAAACTACTGCTGATCGGAGACAGCGGGGTAGGAAAGACTTGTCTCATTATCCGCTTCGCCGATGACAACTTCAATAACACTTACATTTCTACCATTGGTGAGTTAGTAAAAAGTTTGGGAAAACTATTCTCCCCTTTCCCACTTTCCCTCCCTCACTCCCACTCTCTCCTTCCTTGTCATGTCAGTTTGGCCTGCTGGTGCTTTCTCCCAAAACACAATCGATCAAAACAAACTTTGCTTTAGAATGAAAGGGAAAAAGTTGCTATGGATATTTTTAAACTTTTTCCCCCCCACATACTGAAGACATTTAGGGATGTGTGAATGAGTCAGTGTCCAGTCTGAAAAGATCCATTGCTTTTTTATGTTAATAATGTACTGACCATTCATCTGAGAGACATTTCTGAGTTCTTCTTTGTCCACCCCCTCTCTCAGTCTCTCTGTCTTTATATCTCTCCTGTTCTGTTGTGCTTAAATGCTCAGTAAATTTTAGACTTCTGCAGGGGAAAGGGAGACTCAGGGAAAATCGATCACTGACAACTTATTCACCACTGTCTGTGGTATGTGTTTCTCTCCCTCTGTTGTAAGACCACAAGGTATATTGTGTATTTTTCTTGCTAAAAGATGCGTGTTACTAACCTCTACTGCTAGCCAGAATGAGAACACACTCAACCATGGTGGTAGAAATTTGAGACTAAAAACAGAAAAAAAAATGCCAGAAACACATTGCAGATCAAGTCAGTGCCCACAGGGAGAGAAATGGAGAGTATTTCTGAAGCATTGTCTTGTTTCCTTCTCCCCATTTCCTTTCAGACCTACTGAGAATTTCCAGTGGTTATCATTGATGAGAATATTGTCTGAAGACAGAGGGGCTAGAAAGTTTGTGAACCTTGTAGAATTTTCTCTATTTCTACATAAATACGACCTAAAATGTGATCAGATCTTCACAGAAGTCCTAAAACTAGATAGAGGACCCAATTAAACAAATAACTCAAAAAACATTATACTTGTCCATTTATTTATTGAGAAAAATGGTCCAATATTACATTTATTTGTTGGAAAAAGTATGTGAACCTCTGGGTTAATGCCTTCTACAGAAGCTATTTGGAGTCAGATGTTCCAATCAATGAGATGGGATTAGAGGTGTGGGCTGTAGAGGGGCTCTGCTCTATTAAAAAAAAGACACACAAAGTCAAGTTACTGACAGAGCCTGCTCTTCTCAAGAAAGATCTGTTTATGTGCACCAAGCCTTGATCAAAACAACTTTCAGAGGGCCTTAGAAGAACAATTGTAGAGATGCATGAAGCTGGAAAAGGCTACAAAGCATTTCTAAAGACCTGAGTGTTCCTCAGTCCACAGTAAGGGAAATTGTCTACAAATGGAGGAATCTCAGTACTGTTGCTACTCTTCCTAGGAGTGGGCATCTGCAAAAATCACATCAAGAGCACACCATGCAATGCTGAAGCAGGTGAAAAAGAACCCAAGGCTAACAGCAAAGGACTTGCAGAAATCGCTAGAACTTGCTCAAGTCTTTGTTCAAGTGCCTATGGTGTTCATGGTGACCACGTAGGAAACTGTTGCTCTCCAAAAAAAGACATTGCTGCATGTCTCAAATTTGCAAAAGGCCACCTGGATGTTCTACAATGCTTCTGGGACAATGTTCTGTGGACAGATGAGACAAAAGTTGAACTTGTTGGCAGAAATGCACACCTCTACATTTGGGGGAACAAGGGTACTGCATACCAACACCAGAACCTCATCACAACTGTGAAGCAAGGTGGAAGGAGCATCATGGTTTGGGGCTGCTTTGCTGCCTCAGGGCCTGGACAGTTTGCAGTTGTCGCAGGAACAATGAATTCAAAATTGTGTCAAGACATTTTACAGGAAAATTTCAGGGTAGCAGTCCATCACCTGAAACTGGATAATGCAACAAGACAATGATCCAAAAGACAAGAGTAACTTAACAACAGAATGGTTTAAAAATAAGAAAATTCGTGTTTTGGAATGGCCGAGTCAAAGTCCTGACCTTAATCCTATAGAAATGTTGTGGAAGGACCTGAAGCAAGCAGTTCTTACAAGGAAGCCCACCAACATCCCAGAGTTGAAGCAGTTTTGTATGGAGGAATGGCCTAAAATTCCTCCAAGCCGATGTGCAGTACTGATCAACAGTTACCAGAAATGTTTGGCTGAAGTAATTGCTGTACAGGGGGGGGGGGGGGCACACCAGTTACTGAAAGCAAAGGTTCACAAACTTTTTCCAACAAAATACATGTAATATGGTATCATTTTTCTCAATAAATAAATGAACAAGTGTCATGTTTTTGTGTTGTTTATTTAATTAAGTTCTCTTTATCTAGTTTAAGGATGTGTGAAGCTTTGATCACATCTTAGGTCATACTTATGCAGAAACAGAGAAAATCCTACAGGATTCACAAATTTTCTAACACCAGTATAGAGTCATTCAGCTCCTTTGACACACGAAGAGTCTGACCGCACATCAGTGATGCTCATTTTAGCTAATCCCATTTGCCTACATTTGGCCCATATCACTCTAAACCTTCCCTGACCATGTACCTGTCAAAATGTATTTTATGTGTTGTTAAAATACCTGGCTCAACCCCTCCATAATCTCGTTCCGTAAACTGACGACCCTCTCAGGTTGACCCTTGGGTCCCATTTAAATCTTCCCTCTCTCAAACTTCTGCCCTCTAGTTCTTGATTCCTCCAACCATGGAAAATTCACCCATATCTGTGCCCCTCAGGATTTTATACACCTGTGTAAGATCACCTTTCGGCCTCTTATCTTCCCTGTCTTGTTTCAGTCTCTTCCTGTAATTGTCCTCTTCTGCGCCTTGAGCTAGAAGTGTTGTCCCTGATTAACTGAGTTCAGAACACTTGCATTCATTCCTCAGTCATACTTTATTTGTGCACAAGGAGAACAGTGTGGCCCCCGTCACCACAGTCTTAACTGAAAACTGCCATCTTAGTACAGAATTGACTAGCAGTTACAGATATTGGTGAAATATGTATATTTGAATTTCTTACTTGCAAAATCAATCTCCATTCAGAATACAGATGTTAAAAATCAATAGAAACTATAAATTGACAACCAATGATATTTTGAAGTTAGTAAAGTAATTGTCCCTTAGTTGGTGAGTGTGTTTCGCATCCTTCCCTTACATTCTTATCTCATCTCAGTAAGTGAAAATCGCTCCAGGAATCTGCTGTGCAAAGGGAAGCTCTGCTTTTCAAAGGCCTTCCTTGCCTGGGCTGTCTGCAATCTATCTGCAATCTATCTCCTTGCCTGGACATTAAGTTAACCCTTACCTTGCCACAATTTCCGCAGATGGAAAAACAATATTTGGAGGCGGCCATTATAAGCCCCTTGAGCCTATTCTATTTAGTGAAATCACAGTTGAGCTATGGCCTATCTCCTTTTTGTTCAGATTACAGGGAACTATGAAAGATGTTTAAAAACTAACCCTCGCCCACACACTTGGCGGGGGTGGGGGGGAGGTTGTGATTTGAAGACTAAAGATTAACTTCATTTATCACATACATTGAAACACACAGTGAAATACAGCGTTTGCGTCAATGAGCAACACAGTCCAAGGATGTGCTGGGGGCAGCCCACAAGTGTCACCACACTTCTGGTGCCAACGTAGCATTCCCACAGCCTACTAACCCTGACCCGTACATCTTTGGGACCGCGGCAGGAAACCGGAGCACCCGGAGGAAACCCACACAGTCACGGGGAGAATCTACAAACTCCTTACAGAGTCGGGAATTGCTGGCACTGTGAAGCATCACGCTATCTACTATGCTCCCATGCCACCTTATGATTACGAGACCGTTAGTCTCGACATTTACAATTGATCGGACTGCCAGCGATGTCTGTTTCCAGGCAAGAGTTTCACAATGGCCTTCATAAATCAGGGCATTGAGTGCAGGAGTTGGGATGTTATGTTGAATTTGTATAAGACGTTGGTGAGGTCTAATTTGGAGTAATGTGTGTAGTTCTGATCACCTACCTACAGGAAAGATATCAATAAGCTTCAAAATCTGCAGACAAAAGTTACAAGAATGTCTGGGGGGGGATTTGAGGTTGTTTGTGTTTAATGGGTGGGTGGATGAAGGGGGCTTCTTTTGCTGCTGTTGTTCTGCTGAGCGTTGTGAGAAGGCTACATTGGCATCAGAATGTGTGGCCACAGCACACCCTTCGGTTGTTGACACACTTCGCTGTATGTTCCGATGTGCATGTCATAAATTAGTGCATCTGATTCTGAGTGTAGAGGAAGCTTGAGTAGGTTAGGACTTCATTCCCCCTGAACTCGGGAGAATGAAGGGAGATGTGATAGATGTGTTCAAAATTATGAGGAGTGTAGATAGGGTGAATGCTTGCAGGCATTTTCCCCCTCAAGTTGGGTCTAGGACTAGAGGTCATAGGTTAAGAGTGAAAGATGAAATATTTAAAGGGAATCTGATGGGGAAACAACTTCACTCAGAGACTGGTGAGAGTTTAGAATGAGCTGTAAGCAGAAATGGTAGATGTGGGTTCAATTATAACATGTAAGAGAAGTCTGGATATGTACATGAATGGGAAGAGTATTGAGGGTTATGGTCAGGATACAGGTAACTGGGATGATGCAAAAGACCAGGTCAGCACAGACTAGATGGGCTGAAGGGCCTGTGTTGTGCTGAGGTACTCTATGACTCTATTTCTCTTCATGTAGGATTGTTTCTGAAGTCCCATACTGAGACTGTAGCTCTGATATTTTTTAAGACCCATGCAATGCCATATTCCCTAAATATTCTCCACCCTCTCTCCCCCATTCCTTAATAAGTTTCATCAGATCATTTCCTTTACTTTTTAAATTCCACAGAATGCAACCAGTCCTGGTTGGGGTGAAGGCATGATGAGTCTGTGTAGAGCTTAATATCAGGTTTAATATTACTGACATATTTTATGCAATTTAGAACATAGAAAACCTACAGCACAATACAGGCCCTTCGGCCCACAATGCAGTGCCAAACATGTACTCACTTCAGAAGTTAGCTAGGGTTACCCATAGCCCTCTATTTTTCTAAGCTTCATGTACTTATCTAAGAATCTCTTAAAAGACCCTATTGTATCCGCCTCCACCACCATCGCTGGCAGCCCAATCACCACTCTCTGCATAAAAAACTTACCCCTGATATCTCTTCTGTAACTACTTCTAATCACCTTAAAATGGTGTCCTCTCATGTTAGCCATTTCAGCCCTGTGGAAAAAACCTCTGACTACCCACAGGATCAATGCCTCTCATCATCTTGTACACCTCTATCAGATTATCTCTCATCCTCTTGTCACTCCAAGGAAAAAAGGCCGAGTTCACTCAACCTATTCTCATAAGGCATGCTCCCCAATCTGGGCAACATCCTTGTAAATCTCCTCTGCACCCTTTCTATGCTTTCCGCATCCTTCCTGTAGTGAGGTGACCAGAAATGAGCACAGTATTCCAAGTGGGGTCTGACCAGGGTCCTATAAAACTGTGACATTACCTCTCAGCTCTTGAATTCAGTCCCACAGTTGCTTAAAGCCAATACACCATATGCCTTCTTAAGCACACAGTCAACCTGCACAGCAGCTTTGAGTGTCGGACCCCATAATCCCTCCTATCCTCCACACTGCCAAAAGTCCTACCATTAATACTATATTCTGCCATCATATTTGACCTACCAAAATGAACCACCTCACACTCCTCTGGGTTGAACTCCATCTGCCACTTCTCAGCCCAGTTTTGCATCCTATCAATGTCGTGTTATAACCTCTGACAGCCCTCCACACTATCCACAACACCCCCAATCTTTGTCTCAACAGCAAATTTACTAACCCATCCCTCCACTTCCTAATCCAGGTCATTTATAAAAGTCATGAAGAGAAGGGGTCCCAGAACAGATCCCTGAGGCACACCACTGGTCACCGACCTCCATACAGAATATGACCCGTCTACAACCACTCTTTGCCTTCCGTGGACAAGCCAATTCTGGATTCATAAAGCAATGTCCCCTTGGATCCCATGCCGCCTTACTTTCTCAATAAGCCTTGCATGGGGTACCTTATCAAATGCCTTGCTGAAATCCATATACACTACATCTACTGCTCTTCCTACATCAATGCGTTTACTCACATCTTCAAAAAATTCAATCAAGCTTGTACGGCACAACCTGCCTTTGACAAAGCCATGCCAACTATTCCTAATCATATTAGGCATCGGTTAGTCCTGTGAGACCATGGATTTGTGCCTTGGAAGGTTTCCAGGGCGCAGGCCTGGGCAGGGTTGTATGGGAGACCAGCAGTTGCCCAAGCTGCAAGCCTTCCCCTCTCCAAGCCACCGATGGCACCAAGGGAAGGGCACTAGGACCCATGCAGCTTGGCACCGGTGACGTCGCAGAACAATGTGTTGTTAAGTGCCTTGCTCAAGGACACAACACGCTGCCTCAGCTGAGGCTCGAACCAGTAACCTTCAGATTACTAGACCGATGCCTTATCCGCTTGGCCATGCGCCTAATCATATTATGCCTCTCCAAGTGTTCATAAATACTGCCACTCAGGATCTTTTCTATCAACTTACCAACCACTGAAGTAAGACTCACTAGTCTATAATTGCCTGGGCTATCTCTACTCCCTTTCTTGAATAAGGGAACAACATCTGCAACCCTCCAATCCTGTATTGATTGTAGTGAATACTGAAGCAAAGTATTCATGAAGTACATCTGCTGTCTCCTCCAGTTCCATACAGACTTTTCCACTGTTGCACTTGATTGGTCCTATTCTCTCATGTCTTATCCTCTTGCTCTTCACATATTTGAAGAATGCCTTGGGGTTTTCCTTAATCCTGTCCGCCAAGGCCTAATCATGGTCCCTTCTGGCTCTCCTACTTTCATTCTTGAGCTCCTTCCTGCTAGCCTTATAATCTTCAAAATCTCTATCATTACCTAGTTTTTTGAACTTTTTGTAAGCTTTCCTTTTCTTCTTGACTAGGTTTTCAACAGCCTTTGTACACCATGGTTCCTGTACCCTACCATCCTTTCCCTGTCTCATTGGAATGCACCTATGCAGAACACCACGCAAATATCCCCTGAACAGTTGCCACATTTCTTCCGTACGTTTCCCTGAGAACATCTGCTCCCAATTTATGCTGCCAAGTTCCTGCCTGATAGCTTCATATTTCCCCTTACTCCAATTAAATGCTTTCCTAACTTAACTGCTCCTATCCCTCTCCAATGCTATGGTAAAGGGGATAGAATTGTAATCACTATCTCCAAAATGCTCTCCCACTGAAAGACTTGACACCTGACTAGGTTCATTTCCCAATACCAGATCAAGTACAGCCTCTCCTCTTGTAAGCTTATCTACATATTGTGTCAAGAAACCTTCCTGAACACACCTAACAAATTCCACCCCATCTAAACCCTTTGCTCTAGAGAGATGCCAGTCAATATTGGGGAAATTAAAATTTCCCAACATGACCACCCTGATATTATTGCACCGTTCCAGAATCTGTCTCCCTACCTGCTCCTCGATGTCCCTGTTACTATTGGGTGGTCTATAAAAAGCACCCAGTAGAATTATTGACCCCTTCCTGTTCCTAACTTCCAGCCACAGACACTCAGTAGACAACCCCTCCATGACTTCCTCCTTTTCTGCAGCCATGACACTATCTCTGATCAACAGTGCCATGCCCCCACCTCTTTTGCCTCCCTCCCTGTCCTTTCTGAAATATCTCATGCCTGGCACTTGGAAGTAGCCATTCCTGCCCCTGAGCCATCCAAATCTCTGTAATGTTCACAGTATCATAGCTCCAAGTACTGATCCACGCTCTAAGCTCATCCACTTTGTTCATAATACTCCTCGCACTAAAATAGACACATCTCAAACTATCAGTTTGAGTGCGTCCCTTCTCTATCACCTGCCTATCCTCCCTCTCACACTGCCTACAAACTTTCTCTATTTGTGAGCCAACCGCCCCTTCCCCCATCTCTTCAGTTCGGTTCCCACCCCCTCAGCAATTCTAGTTTAAACTCTCCCCAATAGCCTTAGCAAACCTCCCTGCCAGAATATTGGTCCTCCTCAGATTCAAGTGCAACCCATCCTTATTGTACAGGTCACGCCCAATGATCCAAAAATCTGAATCCCTGACCCCTGCTCCAATCCCTCAGCCACGCTTTTACCCTCCACCTCATTCTATTCCTATACTCACTGTCACGTGGCAGAGGCAGTAATCCCGAGATTACTACCCTTGTGGTCCTGCTTCTCAGCTTCCTTCCTAACTCCCTGGAGTCTGTGTTCAGGACCTCCTCCCTTTTCCTACCTATGTCGTTGGTACCAATATGTACACAACCTTTGGTTGTTCACTTTCCCACTTCAGGATATAGTGGACGCAATCAGAAACATTCTGAACCCTGTCACATGGGAGGCAAATTAAATTTGTTGTTTTGCGGGACCAGTACATTGTAATACAGGTTTTTTAAAAATATATACCGGTATGTAAATTCAATAAGAATACAGTGGATTCTGGTTAATCGGACCATCAGTTATTCGAGACAGCTGCTTATTTGGAACAGCTCAGAAGAGTAAAACTTATCGAGAAAATAGCCAGGATTTCTTTGTTTATTTGGGACACAATGCTGCTTAATTGGAGCAGGTGACTGGTGCCTCACATTTTCTAACTACTGTCGGTCATGTGGCCATTAGACGCTATACCATGCTTAAAGTGAGCAGTTCTTAAATAGCATCACTTGCATGTTACTGTTCAAAAAACTAATAGTTAGCAAGTTATAAACAGTAAGATGTTTTGCTCACTGAGGTTTCAAGTATTCAGGCTTGGAGATGCCAGAAATGGGCAAGCAGTGAAAAGTTAAATGATTTCACTACTTCAGCAAGTTAGGATCTGTGAAGAATTTGAAGGTATCGACAATTATTTTGAATGTTAACATGAGAATAAAGATTTGGAGGATGCAGTCTTTAAAAGCACTGTCTGAAGGCTGTCCATATCTGCATAAGGTGGCTGTGCTGATTTTGTTCATTTATAGTCAATCAAAAGAACACATCAATGTACGCTGGTTGAATTCCTCTATCAATAACTATAAGGAACTAATACACAATTTTATAGTACTGTTCTAATTTATTCTGCATTTCATTTAAGTTTGTTACTCAGTTAAAAAATGGTGGTGCAAAAAGAGAGCATTAAAAAGGAAAAAATTAGTGAACTAGTGTTCATGGGTTCACTGTCCATTCAGAAATCTGATGGTGGCGGGGAAGAAGCTGTTCCTGAACTGTTGAGTGTGTGTCTTCAGGCTCCTGTCTCTCCTCCTTGATGGTAGCAATGAGAAGAGGGCATTTCCTGAGTGAACTGGGGTCCTTAATGACAGATGGTGCCTTTTCGAAGCATCCCTTTTGATGATGTCCTTGATGTTGGAGAGGCTGGTGCCCATGATGGAGCTGGCTAAGTCTGTAACTTACCCATTACACCACATTACAGGAAGGATGTGGTAGCAATAGAATGAGCACAGAAGAGATGTTGTCAGGACTGGAAGGTTGAATAAGGAGAGATTGGATAGGTTTGTTTGAAGCTAAATGTTAACCTATAATAGAAATTCATAAAGTTATGAAAGGTGTAGGACAGGTAGGCAGAGTCTTATTTCCAGGGCGGGAGGGCGTTGAATTAGAAAGCACAGGATTAAAGAAAGACAGGAGAAATTTGAGGAGATCTGAGGGGAGGACGTAGTGATTAGAACTAGCTTTCAGAGGGGGTGATGGAGGCAGGTTTGATTACATTTGGACAGGTGCTCAGACAGAAATGATGTAAAGGGAATCAGAATCAAGTTTAGTATCACTGACGTCTGTCATAAAATAGATTGTTTTTTGGCAGCAGTTCAGTAGTACATAAAAATAGTTTGAAAAGTTAGCGAAATAGCGAGGTAGTATTCTTGGGTTCATTGTCCATTCAATAATCATTGTTAGTGTGGGAGAGAGAGTGAGCTTGTGGCATGTCGGATTGCCGGACGGCAGATCATGGGTCTGTCTTTGAGGGCTTGTTATTGCTTGCTTGGTGGGTGGTGGGGGCTGGTGCTTCTTGCTGAAATAAGAGGGGGAGGGGGAGGGTTGAGGCTTTGCTGCTGCCTGTGCACGGGGTGGGGGGGGGGCTTTGTGTTCTAATGTTTTTCTGTCACTCATACTTTGGGGTTCTCTTCTGTTTTCATGGATGTCTTTGAAGAGTAAGAACCTCAGGTTGTACATTCTCTGATATTAAATGGAACGTGTGAAATCTGACGGTGGAGAGGAAGAAGCTGTTTCTGAAACATGGAGAATGTGTCTTCTGATTCCTGTACCTCCTCCCTGATGATAGCGACGAGAAGAGGGATGTCCTGGGTGGTGGGGGTCCATATTCCACCTTTTATTTTCTCTAACAGGAACAATATCCAATAATCAGCCCATCATAACCGTTTACAATTTGAAATTAAAATATTATCTACAGTGCACTGTGAGGGGCCCACTGTGGATACCACCTTCTCAAGACATTTTCTTGCGAAGATATCCTCAGTGGTGGGGAGTGTTCTGCTGAGTCTACAACCCCCAGTTCAGCTTTTTCTGATCCTGTTTGTGATGTGAGTACAACACATGCAAATGGAATTAGCATAGATGTGTAGGTCTCCACAAATAAAATGAAGTGAGGCATTTTATATTTAACGAAACCCGTAACACATTTTATTGAACTCCAAAGCATGCACGCTTAAAAACCTTTTACATAATAACGTTATCACCTCAGACCAGCCTAACAAAGTGAAGCCCCAACTCAATGTCGGTGGCTGTGAATTATGTACACCTCTCCCAATTATGTTACTCTAAGGTAGGCATCATGGATGAAATGGCCACGGGCCTTTTTCTTGTGCTGTATGATTTATGTGGTGGTTATCTGGAACAAGCTGTCAGAGGCCGTGGCAGAGTTGGATGCTACTGCAACGTTTGAAAGTCATTTGGACAGGGACAGAGAAGGAGTAGGGTGATAATGGTTTAATTCTGGCAAATTGGATTAGAACAGTACAGCACAGCATAGGCCCTTCAGCCCACAATGTTGTGCCAACCTCTTAATCTACTCCAAAATGATTCTAACCCTTTCTTTCCCCATAGCCTTCCATTCTTCTTTCATCCATAAGAGTCTCTTAAATGTCCCTAATGTATCTGTTTTTACCCTCACTCCTGGCAGTACATCCCTGTGTGTGTGTGTGTGTGTGTGTGTGTGTGTGTGTGTGTGTGTGTGTGTGTGTGTGTGTGTGTGTGTGTGTGTGTGTGTGTGTGTGTGTGTGTGTGTGTGTGTGTGTGTGTGTGTGTGTGTGTGTGTGTGTGTGTTTGTGAGAAGAACCTACCTCTGACATCTCCACTATACTTTCCAACAGTCACTTTGAAATTATGCCCTATTGTGTTAGCTATTTCTGCCCTGGGGAAAAATCTCTGGCTGTCCACTATCCGTCATTATCTTGTACATCTCTATCAAGTCATCTCTCATCCTCCTTCGCACCAAAGAGAAAAGTCCTAGCTCACTCAACCTTTCCTCGTAAGATGTGCTCTTCAATCCAGACAGCACCCTGGTAAATCTCCTGTGCACCCTCTATAAAACTTGCATGTGCTTTCTATGAACTGAACTGAACACAATGCTCCAAATGTGTTCTAAGAATAGATTTTTTTTGAGCTGCAGCATTACCTAACAGCTCTTGAACTCAGTCCCAACTACAGAAGGCAAAAACTCCGCCATATTCCTTCTTAACCATCTTATCAACTTGCTCTGCTACTTTGAGGGATCTGTGGAACAGCATTGACATAGTGGGCTGAAGGGCTCATTGCTGCGCCATGGGTTTTTATAAACCTCCAAGACAGAAAATTTTAGGCTCAAACCTTGCATCAGGCACAAGCACTTCCTTCAGGTTAGCACAGTTCAGAGGTGCCACATTCAGAGGGTTCCCGTTGAGCGTCCGCCAAACACTAAAGATTGTAGGGTATGTCTGGAAGAAGAACAAGAAAGCTGCTTTTAGGTGAGAGCCCAAATAGCAGCAGGATGAGACCATTCAGTCCCTCGCATCTGTTGTTCAATTCCTCACTAACTCCATTAATATCCTAAAATATATTGGTCTGCATCACAGCACTGAAACATGCCCATCTAGTCTATGTCAATCTATTATTCTGCCTGGTCCCATCGACCTGCACCAGACCACAAACCTCCCCCCCCCCCCCCCCATTCTCCATGTACCTATCCAAACGTCTCTTAAATGTTGAAATCGAATGCGCATCCATCATCTCCACTGGCAGCTCTTTCCACACTCCCACCACCCTCTGAGTGAAGAAGTTCCCCCTCACATTCCCCTTAAACATTTCACCTTTACCTTTAACCCATGACCTCATAGATTTCAGTGGAAAAAGCCTGCTTGCATTTACCCTATCTGTACCCATCATAATTGTCATTTGTGTTAACAATAAACACAGCCAATGTGCAGGGGGCAGCCCACAAATGCCTCCCCACGTTTCGGTACCAACGTAGCATGGTCACAATGTTCAGCAGCACAACACAGAACGAGCCAAATGACAAAACAACGACAAAACCAGCAACATTGACAAGGATTTTGTTTCATTCTCTACATGTAGAAGTTTATTCTCATCTCATCCCTGAGCCTTTTATTCTGCGTGTGACCCTTAATCCTGGTCCCAGACACAGCAGCTGGGGAAACCATGCTCCTTTGTGGGAATTTTGTTCTTTTCCAGATCTAAGTGTACATTCCCCGTCTGCTTCATCGCTCCTCGTGGGACAAGTCCCCTAAGCTAGGCTGTTGTTGGATATTCCCAGGATTTGGGGCAGTCTTTCTTCAGAGATCCTGGGAGTGCTTTCAAGAGATAGAGCATGCAGCAGGCCATTTGGCCCAACTCACCCATGCAGACCATGATACCCCTCTACGCCAATCCCATTCGCCAGTATTTGGTCCATATCCCTCTAAACCTGCTCAAATCTCTTTTAAAGTTATTAAAGTGCCTCTGCCACTTCCTCTGGCAGCTTATTCCCTGCACCCATTACCTCTTCTGGGGCAGAATAAACTAGGGCATATATATTGCCATGTACTATTCTGAGATTAATATTCTTAGAAGTATATGGTAACATGTACATACTTTGATAATAAAATTTACTTGTTCCTCAGATACTCCCTTTAAATCTTCCCCCTCTCATTTAAAAGCTCTACCCATTAGTTTTAGACTCCCTACCCTTGGAAAACCGTTATAACTATCTACCCTATCTCCGCCCCTCACAATTTTACAACCCCCCCCCACCCCCGTAAGATCACCCTCCAGCCTCCTTTGCTCAAGGGGAAACAGTCCCAACTTGTCCACTCTCTCCTTATAATTCAGGCAAGTACAATCCGTCATCAAAGACTTCCAGCATCCAGGCCGAGCTCTCTTCTCGCTACTACCGTTGGGCAGAAGGTGCACAAGTCCTGAGTCCCACACCACCAGGTTCAGGAGCCTTACAGCCATCAGGCTCTTGTACTGGCCTAGATAAACTTCAAACACCTCAACCCTGAACTGATTCCACAAACTACACACTCACGTTCAAGGACTCTTTACAACTCATTCTCAGTATTATTTTTATCTTTTTTTGTGGTTTGTCAATCTTTGTCACTTTATGTATAGTTTTTTTTGTAAATTCTAATATATTTCTTTTTCTTCAAAATGCCTGCAAGAAAATAAATCTCAAAGGTGTATATGATAAAATATAGATACTGTAATTTATTAATTTACCTCCAGCTTAATTACACTTTCCTGGGAATCGGTACTACACCCTGTCCAGCTTAATCACACCATTTCCAACGTGAGGCAGCCAGAACCGCACACAATATTCCACCTGTAGCCTAAGCAAGCAGGATTTTTAAAATATGCAAATTACTTATAACAATTTCCATTGGATTATGAGGTAGAAAGAATGATGTAGCTGGCGTCAATCCCAGGATCCGGTAGCTTGTAAAAACCACTGGGGCAAGTCCTGTTCAGTAATGCAGGGAAGAGGATAAAATTTCACACTTGAACTGGTAACAGCTTAGTTGGTCAGGTGACATCTGCGAAGAAGGAAATAATCTGCCCTTCATCAAAGTTTGGATTTCTGCAGCTCCTTCGTGGTTTTCACGAGACTCTTTGAAATGTTGTCATGGGTTAGATTTGTCAGCCAGTTTGTACGTAGGCAGCTCCCACACCCAATCCCTGATAGAAGTTTGTGAGAGCCGTGGACAGAGTAGACAGAATCAGAATTGAGTTTATTATCACTGATGTATGAAATGCGGTAGCAGAGTGCAAAGACGTAAAGATGACCACAAATTAGAAAAGTAAATAACTCCACCAGGGATGACCCCAAACCCGGCTGCTGAAGGAGGAGGGTTTACATGGTCATGATCAGTTGGTAGTTCTGCCGTGGACAGTCCCAAGCCCAGCTGCTGAAGGAGGAGGGTTTACATGGTCATGATCAGATGGTAATTCTGCCGTGGACAGTCCCAAGCCCAGCTGCTGAAGGAGGAGGGTTTACATGGTCATGATCAGATGGTAGTTCTGCCGTGGACAGTCCCAAGCCCAGCTGCTGAAGGAGGAGGGTTTACATGGTCATGATCAGTTGGTAGTTCTGCCGTGGACAGTCCCAGGCCCGGCTGCTGAAGGAGGAGGGTTTACATGGTCATGATCAGTTGGTAGTTCTGCCGTGGACAGTCCCAAGCCCAGCTGCTGAAGGAGGAGGGTTTACATGGTCATGATCAGATGGTAATTCTGCCGTGGACAGTCCCAAGCCCAGCTGCTGAAGGAGGAGGGTTTACATGGTCATGATCAGATGGTAATTCTGCCGTGGACAGTCCCAAGCCCAGCTGCTGAAGGAGGAGGGTTTACATGGTCATGATCAGATGGTAATTCTGCCGTGGACAGTCCCAAGCCCAGCTGCTGAAGGAGGAGGGTTTACATGGTCATGATCAGATGGTAATTCTGCCGTGGACAGTCCCAAGCCCAGCTGCTGAAGGAGGAGGGTTAGGCAACTTCACCAACAGAAGCTCCAAGAACCTCATCCCTGGGAGAGGAGAGTGGGTTAAACCTGGCGACAACTCGAAAGACTTGTCCAGGACAGAGGACCCTGGCGAGCCAGAATAAAAGGATGTGGCAAAGGGAAGGAATACAAGCTGGCAGGTGATAGGTGAAGCCAGATGAGGGAGAAGGTGGGTGGGTAGGAGAGGAGGGGAGCGAAGTGAGAAGTTGGGAGATGATGGGTGGAAGAGGTCAAGGGCTGAAAAGGAATCTGGTAGGAGAAGCGAGAGGACCATGGAGAAAAAGGGAAGGAGGAGAAGTTGATGGGCTGGGCAGGCAAGGAGAAGAGTGCCCATAGAGTACCCCCAATTCTCCCCTCCCCTTTGCCCATCTGCCCACACAGTGACCTTTCTTTGCCTTTTCAAGTGCCTGTCCTGTACTGAAGAAGGGTGTGGGCCTGAAACGCCAACTGTTTATTCCTGTCCATAAATGCTGAGTTCCTCCAGCGTTCTGTCCGAGTAACTCCTCTTTCATCTGCTTTGCCTCTTACCTTCAGGAGTCATTTACAGCTCACTAATCTGCAGGCCTCTGGGGTGCTGGAGTACACCGGAGCGTTACAGATGGGCAAACAAATCATAATATGGGGGAATAATAAATTGTTCAGTTTTGGATGCAGAATAAGAGTATTTTTTTGAATCAGTGAGAGGTTTGCAGAGCTCTGAGGTGCCGAGGTATGATTTTTAAAAGGCCAGTTTTCTGCTGCTGTAAGTAATTGGAAGAGAATGTGGTTGTTTATTGTGAGTGATTGAATGCATAAATAGGGAGATTATGTTTCAGTTATGTAGGGCAGTGGTGAGACCACGCTTAAACCAGTCTGAGAATTAGTTCAAGGTAAATATACTATCAGAGTACCTGTATGTTACCATATATTACTTTGAGCAAGATACCAATACCTTTGGAGGGCAAAGAAAATGCATCAAAGATATCATCAAAACCAGCCTGAGGAAATCCAACACCACATCTAAAAACTGGGAAGACATTTCACTCCGTGGAGACACCTGGAGGGATCTGTCCAAGAGGGAGCTGCGCTACGAGAGAGCGACTCCACCGTGTCACAGAGACCCAGTGGCAGCTGAGAAAGAGACTGAACAACCAAAAGACCCCACGAGCCACGAATCACAACCTACCCTTGCCCACGCTGCACCAGAATATGTGGGTCCCCGATCGGCCTCTACCGACCCTCGCCCACACTGCACCAGAATATGTGGGTCCCCAATCAGCCTCTACAGCCTCCACCGACCCTCGCCCACACTGCACCAGAATATGTGGGTCCCCAATCAGCCTCTACAGCCTCCACCGACCCTCGCCCACACTGCACCAGAATATGTGGGTCCCCGATCGGCCTCCACCGACCCTCGCCCACACTGCACCAGAATATGTGGGTCCCCGATCGGCCTCTAGAGCCTCCACCGACCCTCGCCCACACTGCACCAGAATATGTGGGTCCCCGATCGGCCTCTAGAGCCTCCACCGACCCTCGCCCACACTGCACCAGAATATGTGGGTCCCCGATCGGCCTCTGCAGCCTCCACCGACACTCGCCCACACTGCACCAGAATATGTGGGTCCCCAATCAGCCTCCACCGACCCTCGCCCACACTGCACCAGAATATGTGGGTCCCCAATCAGCCTCCACCGACCCTCGCCCAAACTGCACCAGAATATGTGGGTCCCCGATCAGCCTCCACCGACCCTCGCCCACACTGCACCAGAATATGTGGGTCCCCGATCGGCCTCCACCGACCCTCGCCCACGCTGCACCAGAATATGTGGGTCCCCGATCGGCCTCCACCGACCCTCGCCCACGCTGCACCAGAATATGTGGGTCCCCGATCGGCCTCCACCGACCCTCGCCCACGCTGCACCAGAATATGTGGGTCCCCGATCGGCCTCCACCGACCCTCGCCCACGCTGCACCAGAATATGTGGGTCCCCGATCGGCCTCCACCGACCCTCGCCCACACTGCACCAGAATATGTGGGTCCCCGATCGGCCTCCACCGACCCTCGCCCACACTGCACCAGAATATGTGGGTCCCCGATCGGCCTCTACAGCCTCCACCGACCCTCGCCCACACTGCAGCAGAATATGTGGGTCCCCGATCGGCCTCCACCGACCCTCGCCCACACTGCACCAGAATATGTGGGTCCCCGATCGGCCTCCACCGACCCTTGCCCACACTGCACCAGAATATGTGGGTCCCCGATCGGCCTCTACAGCCTCCACCGACCCTCGCCCACACTGCACCAGAATATGTGGGTCCCCGATCGGCCTCTACAACCTCCACCGACCCTCGCCCACACTGCACCAGAATATGTGGGTCCCCGATCGGCCTCTACAGCCTCCACCGACCCTCGCCCACACTGCAGCAGAATATGTGGGTCCCAGATCTACGAGTCTCTTAAAGATCCCCAATGTATCAGCCTCTGCCACTACCCCTGGCAACCTATTCCGTGCACCCATCATTTTCTGTCTTTGAAATCCCCTTATACTGTTCTCCTAACACTTTTTTACGTTATGTCCCTCATGTTAGCTATTTCCACCCTAGGGAACAAGTCTCTGGCTATCCACTTGATCTAGGCCTCGTATTACCTTGTACAGCTCTATCAAGTTGCCTCTCCACAGAGAGGAGTCCTGACATCGGATTTGCCTGTGTGGAGTTGGCAGGTTCTCCCTGTGATGTCAAGGGATTCCCCTGTTCCAGCTTCTTCCCTCTTTAGCCCTGTCCTGCAGGATCACCAGCCTGTCAGGAGTGCTCCTCCCCCCCCCGTTTCCAGACAATCTATAGGGTGACACTTTAGTCCTGTCCTGGATAAGTGCCAGTCTGTCTGGGGTGCCCCTCCCCCACCTTCCAGACAAGATTCTGGACTCTTGTATCATGACCCAAAGTGTGTGCATGGGAGAGAGGAGTCGGATAATGCCTTCCCTTTCTTTTCAATCTTGCACCACAGACTTTCTTTGTCCCTTGGTGAACTTGGGTTTCAGGAATCTTAGAAATATCTGCAGATCGCACTGATAAACTGAGCAGTCGAAGGAAATGAGCTTTGAAGATTGCGTGCAATCTCCGAGTTGCTGTGAAGTGGGACCTTCTTCAAAGTACAAGCTGAACGCACGATATTTATTTCTGAGCCCTATCAGACGATTAATGCTCCCGGGATGAAAGGGTTAATGTACGAGGAGTGTTGATGTCTCTGGGCCTGTACTTGTTGGAGTTTAGAAGAATGAGGGCGGTGTCTCATTGAAACACATAGAATATTGAAAGCCCTAGGTAGAGTGGACATGGAGAGAACATTCCTATGATCGGGGGGGGGGGGGGGCGGGGGGAAGGTCTAGGACTAGAGGGCACGATGTCAGAATAGAATGGAGATGAGAAGGAATCTCTTTAGCCAGAGGGTGGCAAATCTATAGATTTTATTGTCATAAATGACTGTGGAAGCTAAATGATTGGGTGTATTTAAAGTGGAGATTGATAGTTTCTGATTAGTAATGCCGTCAAAGGTTTTGGGGAGAAGGCAAGAAATGACGGATGAGATTAGATGGGCCAAATGGCCTAATTTGCTCCTATGGGCAGACATAAAGTGTCCACCCTCCAACCACTCTACCTGCCCATCACCCATGCGTTTACCCCCTCCCCTACTGTTCACATCTGCCACTCTCCACCTCCTTTCCTCCTTTATTCGGTTCCATCCTCCACCTTCCTCTTCTATCACTCCCCACTATCTGCAGTCCTGTGGCACTCATCACCTGTCAGCCTCTCTCACTCTTCCATCCTCACCTGGATCCACCAACTCCTGCTAATTCTTGCTCCAGCCCCTTCCCCTTCCCTCTTTATCCTGGCTATCTTCGGTCTAGGTGAGGAGTGTCAACACAAATCATCCACTGCACATTTCCCTGCCCGGGAAATCCTGTACAGGAGCCTGAAAATCCTCTGAAGAGACGCTGAGCCCGTCAGAAGGGACCTGAGGGGCCCCGTTTTCTCACAGCATAGCGGATCAAGATGCTGGAAGAAGTGTCGGTTATTGGTCACAACCGACAAAGACAGGAACTTGTGTGGATGAGTGTTTGAAGTGGAAAAGCCATTTCACTGGGGCAGTTCTGCTCTCCCGATCTCAGAAGTCCAGATGCGGTGGTGTGAGTAGTCGTCACAACTGGGGACTTCCTTGGTTGAAGTGGATGACCGTGACTTCTCCTCTGCGTCGTCATGGGCTTCGCTCTCCGCGTCGTCATGGGCTTCGCTCTCCGCAAAGCATTGCAGAACTGCCTTTTCCCGTCTGTCGGATGTCGTCCACCCGGTCCACTGGAGCTGACTTCTCGTCCCTACCTCACCGGGGTATGAGGCCCGCCGGCTACCCTCACCTGGTTTAACCGCCTGTCGAAGCGGCGTACCGGGGCGTGGCCACAAACAGCTACTTGAGCAGCTGAGTGTCCGGTTCACACCCCGGCGAGTGAGCTGCCCCGGAATGGACACAGCAAGCCCCTTCACCAGAGGGGCTACCCCTCTAGATGCTAGCGGAAATGGTAGACGTTTAAAAGGTATTTGAACAGGAACATGGGTTGGAAAGATTTAGAGGGAAATGGGCAAAATGGATATGCTAGTAGAACTAACTCAGGTGGGCAGCTAGGTTGAGTTGGACCAAAGGGCATGCCTCTGTGCTGTATAACTCTATTGGTTTAACTGGTGGTTGTAAATTGCCCCTGAGTTAGTTGGTGAGGGGGGTAGAAATCTGGAGGGAGTTGATGGAATGTGGTCACAGGGGAGATAGGTGTAAGAGCACCAAAACCAGTGGATTGAATACTATCCTACATCGGAAGAAACACACATGGCCTCCATTAAATAGGAAAGGTTTAGAGGAATTTGGGCCAGATGCAGGCAAATGAAACTAGATCAGTCAAACACACACAAAATGCTGGAGGAAGTCAGCAGGCCAGGCAGCATCTATGGGAAAAAGCACTGTCGATGTTTTGGGCCAAAACCCTTTGGTAGGACTGGAGAAAAAAGCTGAAGAGTAAGATTTGAAAGGTGGGGGGGGGTGGGGGCGGGGAGAGAGAAACACCGGGCGATAGGGAGGGATGAAGCAAAGAGCTAGGAAATTTATTGGTGAAAGAGACAGAAGGCCATGGAAGAAAGAAATAAAGGGGGGGGGAGGAGCACCAGAGGGAAGCAATGGGCGGGCAAGGAGTTAGCATGAGAGAGGGAGAAGGGGATGGGAAATGGTGAAGCCATTCCCTCTCTCATGTTATCTCCTTGCCCGCTCATCGCCTCCCTCCGGTGCTCCTTCCCCCCCCCCCCTGTTTTTCCCATGGTCACCACGCTTCCAGCACCAACGTGGCATGTCCACAACTCATTATCTCTAACCAGTACGTCTTTGGAACGTGTGAGGAAACCCACGTGGTCACAGAGAGGACAGGCAGTGGTGAGAATCGAACCCCGATCGGTGTTCGCTGGTGCTGCAAGGGATTATGTGAACCAGTACTCTACTGTGGCTGCCCAATTAGATTTGTTTCTGCCTTGCATCGCTGCTCTGCTCTTACATTAAGAAGGCTGCTTTCCTTCACAAGTGTCATTTCAATGTCTGAGAGTTGACAGGATTGCGCAGATAAAATGCCTCTGATCTGAGGAAGGAAATCGGCTTTGGCTCTTTTGTTTTGAAATACCAATTTTCTCTCCAAATCTCAGCCTGCAGTCAATGTTTATCATGTTCCATGCCCATGCACATTCCATTTTAGTAACTCATGGAATCCAGAAGCATGCAGTACAGAAATAGGCCATTCAGCCCATCGAGTGCATGCCAGACTTCTATTCTGCCAAGTCCCATTGACCCACACCTAGACCATAGCCCTCAATACCACTCCCATCTATGTACCTATCCAAACTGCAATTGAACCTGTATCCACCATTGCTGCTGGCAACTTGTTCCATACTCACACTGCCCTCTGAGTGAAGAAGTTAACCCTCAGGTTCCTTTTAAATATTTCACCCTTAACCTATGACCTTTAGTTCTAGACTCACCCATCCTCAGTGGGTAAAGCCTACTTGCATTTACCCTATCTATATCCTTCATTATTTTTCATACCTCTGTTAAATCTCCTTTCATTTGCCCGTGCTCTGGGGAATAAGGTCCTAAAGTCTCATTTCAGCTGTTTTCAACATGGGGAGTTTTGCCTCTGCCTTCCACCCTCAGGAGGAGACGTGTGACCCCCCAAGGGTCTCTGAAGTCTGAATAATGTTGAGTTCATCTAAAGTAAAAATAAATTGGAAACTATACCAGTGGGAGTCTGTCAAAGCAGTGTTTAGTGTCATTCACAGAGGTTCAGGATGTATTTAACAAGTGTTAAGGAGTTGTTCTTGAGAGTTAGTTCCATTCTGAGATGCCCTTCAGATCCACATCGGAGAAAATAAGACAAAGATCTTGGCCCTTTGAATCTGCTGTGCCATTTACTCAAATCCTTTTCAGGTGAAGGGTTTGGCTCCAAACGTCAACTATCCATTTTTCTCCATAGATGTTACCTGTCTCGATGTGTTCCTCCAGCTCCTTGTTTCCCGCTCTGGATTCCAGCATCTGCACTCTTTTGTACCTTCTCTCTCCCAATACCATGTCCTGCTCTCTCCCCATCTCCCTGGATGTCTAGAAATCAGTCTGCTTCTGGTACAGTATGGCATGGCGCTGTAGTGGTTAGCCTTCGGTTTTACAGTGTCAGGGTGCAATTCCTGCCGCTGCCTGTAAGGAGTCTGTACGTTCTTCCTGTGTCCATGTGGGTTTCCTCCGGGTGCTCCGGTTTCCTCCCACATTCTAAAGACGTACAGGCTAGGGTTGGTAAGTTGTGGGGGTGCTACGTGGGCGCCAGAAGTATGGTGGCACTTGCAGGCTGCCCCAGCGCACCCTCTGATCCTCCGATGCATTTCATTGTGCATGTAACAAACCGAGCTGAACTATCTAAATGGGATCACTATACCTTTCAGAAATAAACCATGAGTTTGACTTCCTTTCTTTAAACCACTTTATTTCTTTCTGTACCTTTTTTTGTGTGTGTGTGTGTGTCTGTGTGTGAGTGTGTGTGTCTGTGTGTGTCTGTGTCTCTGTGTGTGTGTGTGTGTGTGTATGTGTGTGTGTGTGAGTGTGTGTGTGTGTCTGTGTGTGTGTGTGTGTGTGTGTGTCTGTGTGTGTTTGTGTGTGTGTGTGTGTCTGTGTCTGTGTGTGTGTGTGTCTGTGTGTCTGTGTGTGTGTGTCTGTGTGTGTGTGTGTGTGTGTGTCTGTGTGTGTGTGTGTCTGTGTGTGTGTGTGTGTGTGTGTGAGTGTGTGTGTCTGTGTGTGAGTGTGTGTGTCTGTGTGTGTGTGTGTGTGTGTGTGAGTGTGTGTGTGTGTGTGTGAGTGTGTGTGTGTGTGTGAGTGTGTGTGTCTGTGTGTGAGTGTGTGTGTGTGTGTGTGTGTGTGTGTGTGTGTGTGAGTGTGTGTGTGTGTGTGTGTCTGTGTGTGTGTGTGTGTGAGTGTGTGTGTCTGTGTGTGAGTGTGTGTGTGTGTGAGTGTGTGTGTGTGTGTGTGTGTGTGGTCAATTGCACTTCTGTTCTATAGCCTCACTAATGCTTTCTTTTGCATTCATCACAGTCATTCATGGCTTCTTTCCAGACCAGTCCAGTCACTTCCTGTAAGAAGTTTGTAAACACAGTGTTGACAAAGAGTGCTCATTATGCCTGCACTATTTCTGGCGTCTGCCTCTCTTGTTTTTCTGGTTGTTTGCTCTCTCGGCAGCCTACAGTGTAAACAGTGGTCATTAATAGTGATAGGTATACTTCTAAATATTCCACATTTTCTACCGGCGCTGGCACTCCGCTTCCATGGAGCTAAGAGTTGGTGTTGGAACCATAACCCGTACCACTCATATCTCTCTTTACAGCAGTGGAAACTGGAGGCAGTTTCAAACTCTCACAGAACCTCCCATGGTTCCAGAACACATCCTACACAGTCAGGAAAGCTCACCAATGCCTCTACTTTCTGAGGAGCTGGTCTACAATACCCACAGCTTTCTGCAGTGGACAGTAGAGGGCTGTGGACAGTACTGTGCAGAGGGCTCTACAATGGGTGGTTAAAAGTGCCCGATGCATCAGCAGCCGCAGCATGTCTGCTTTCAAGGACATGTCCACAGAGAGGGCCAGGACCACCAGACTCCGAATCCCCCTACAGACATACCAGTCAACCTCTCTAGCATCTTCTCTGGGGCTTTCTGAACCGCACAGGGTGCTCCAGTTGTTGCCTAACCCATGGCCATCTTTGCTCCCAGTTGTAGTTCCCCACTGTCCAGCTACTTCTCTCTTCCTTGAGCCAATGCACTGTGTAATGATTTCACACCTTTCTTCATCTCCGCAGGCATCGACTTCAAGATCAAGACCATAGATGTCGGTGGGAAGAAGATCAAATTGCAGGTCTGGTGAGTATGAAAGCCAGCACTGGCCCTCAACCTTGGCCTTTGTGCCCAATCTCCCTTTGCCCCAGGCTGTAAAAATAGATATATTGTCATTAATGAGTCACCATCCTCAAAGCAAGAGAGGGTGTGGAGGGTGTGAAGGGCATATTAAACAGCGTAGTGGGTAAAGCAGCTGCTGTTTTGTAGCTCCAGGGACCCGGGCTTGATCCCGACCTCTGGTGCAGATTGTGCGTGGAGTTTGCAGGTTCTCCCTGTGCCCCAGGGGTTTTTAAGATGAGGGGCAGCACGGTAGCATAGAGGTCAGCACAATACTTGACAGTACCAGCGACCCCGGTTCAATTCCCATCGCTGTCTGTAAGGAGTTTGCACGTCCCCCCCCGTGACTGCGTGGGTTTCCTCCTGATGCTCTGGTTGCCTCCTATGTTCCAAAGACTTAGTAATGATCCCGTGATTGAGCTGCCGTTACATTGGTGGTTGCTGGGCGGTGTGGCTCAAAGGGTCAGAAGGGCTTGTTCCATGCTGTATCGCAATTTAAAAAAAATAAGATGAGCTTTATTTGTCACGTTCATAGATCGAAACATACCGTGAAATGCATTATTTTGTGACAAAGATCAACACAGTCCAAGGATGAGCTGGGGACAGCCCACGTGTGCTGCGCCATGCTTTCCATCACCAGCTGAACATATCCACAACCTATTAACCCTAAGCTGTACGTCTTTGGAGTGTGGGAGAAAACCAGAGTACTCGGGGGAAACCCACACGGTCACGGAGGGAGTGCACAAACTCCTTACAGACAGCAGCGGGAGTTGAAACGCTATCGTCTGCCACTCGGTTATTACAAGACTATCAATCACAATACCTGTGATATCTGAACCATCAGCAATTTGTAGGAAAGAGCTGTGCATTCAACTTCATAATGAGGGCATTGAATACAAGAGTTGGGATGCTATGTTGAAGTTATTTAAGATGTGTGCATTTCTGGTCACAGGAAAGATATCAATAAGCTTGAAAGGGTGCAGAGGAATTGAAACCCAATCGTATAGCTGGCGCTGTAAAACATTACACTAACCACTACATTACCATGTTGTTCCTGTTTCTCCGGGATGCTCGATTTCCCTCCCTCCCATGTCCCATGAATAGAGTCGATGGGTGAATTGCACTGCTTTAAATTGCCCCTAGTGTGGGGGGGAGGGGTAGTTGATGGGAATATGGGGAGAATTGAAAACAAAAGTAAGATTAGTGTATTATTCATGTAAATAGGTATTGGCATTTGATTAATGTCACACGCACCTAGATACAGTGAAAAGTTCGTCTTGTGTACTGTTCGTACAGATCAGATCATTACACGGTGCATTGAGGTATATAGGTGTAGGCATCCGTCAGTCTCAGGAGACCATGGAGTTGAGCCCTTGACAAATCTAATCACGGTATTGTGACTGAGGAGGCCCAGCAGGGACTGACAGTCCTTGCCGCATATAGCACAAGTGTGGTGAGTGTCCTGTCGGTCCACCTCTTGACGTTTCCGCTTCCTGCGTCTGCGCCTCTCCTCAGCCATCCGCCTCGGCTTCTCTTCACCTCCTTCGAGACCTTGGTGGAGTTCCTGCCTCCATCTGCCATTTCTTCCCAACAATCCACACTGATCTCCAAGTCATTCAGGTCTCTCTTGCATACATCCTTGAAGCGCAGATGGTCGATTGCCGGAGGCCAGCTCCCCATATAGCAGGGGTTCCCAACCTGGGGTGCCCGGACCCCCAGGGGGTGCGACAAAGAGTGGCTTGTGTCCTTGAGTGACAAGTCACGAGTCATCACTCAGCCAGCTGCCAGTGTGCCTTGAGAAGTGGTAGTAACGTTTGTCCCAAGCACACTCCAGTCTCCCGCTGCCCGAGTCAGCGTTGAGGAGTCTCATCAGTGTTACCTGAGAGTTACACCTCAGAGTTGAGGAGTCTCATCAATGTTAGCTAGAAGGTTACATCTCAGAGTTAAAAATCATCTCATAATGCCAAAATCTTTATACATCCTGAATCAATCATCGAGTAACGACTTCACATTAAAACCAAGCCCGCAGACAGTAGGTAAATTATTCAATTATAAAATTTTAAAAAGCCGCATTTTGATAAAAAGCGGCTGAAGTCATTCATTCATATTTGTCTCAATGCATTAAAGAAGTTTTTGAATTTCAAAGGTTTTTTTTCTCTTAAAAGGTTTTTTTCTTGAATCATTGATAATTTTGAATTGTGTTAGTTGAGGAGGTATCATGGTTAGCACCGAGGATTTTGATCGTGTGATGGGAGTTCATATCTCCAGTAGTCATCAGAAATAGGTGTGTAAATTCAGTAGAGGGTAGCCTAGTAAGTCATGTCGCGTCCCCATAGCATTTCCACCTGACGATTTATCTTGGCGTAACCGCAGATAATATAATATAATATTCAAAAGCATATTTCACGCAATACTTTACTATAGGCGTGTCTGGTTGAGTAAAGCGGTCATCCCTGACTTAGTCAGATAGTTTTTCTCATTTTAGCTCATATTTTTCTCTTTACCCTTAACCCTTAAAATCATGTCAAAAAGAAGGAAATGGAATGATGACTATGTGTGCTTTGGTTTCACTTGCACAAGAGGAAATGATGGCTTGCAAAAACCCCAGTGCATTCTTTGTAGCGTTGTGTTTTCCAACTCAAATCTGAAGCCATCCAAGCTTCAAGAGCACTTCAAGAACAAGCATGGCGGAGCTGATGTTGAAGGACATGATGTTGAGTCATTGAAAAGAGCTTGTTTTGATTCACAAGGAACTCGTCCAAAATTAGGTTTCATTTCTGTTTAAAAAAAAACCACTACTTCTTGCTTCATACCAAGTGGCATATAAAGTGGCCAAATCCAAGAAGCCCCATACAATTGTGGAAGATCTCATCAAGCCACGTGCACTGGAAATGGCAACAATTATCCTGGGCAAAGAAGCAAGAAAAAAATTTGGTCAGGTGCCCCTATCAAATAATGTCATTCACAACTGAATCAGTGATTCGAGTGAAGATATTTTGGACCAAGTCATCTCAGATGTCAGAGCTAGTCCTCTTAAAATCTCTATTCAGTTGGATGAGTCAACTGATGTCTCCAGTTGTAGTCAACTCATCACATTAGTGAGGTATGTCAATGATGGTGCTGTGAAGGAAGATTTCCTGTTTTGTAAAGATCTGAAAACAAACACAACTGCAAAGGATGTGATGTAGCTGGTGAAAGACTTCTTTGCCAAACATGATTTAGATATCAAAGTCATTGGTTCTGTGTGCACTGACGGGGCACCTGCAATGCTTGGAAATAAATCTGGCTTTTCTGCATTGATGAAAAAGGAGATTCCAGACTTGCAAGTTACCCATTGTTTTCTTCATCGGCATGCTTTGGCATCAAAAACATTGTCTCCAAATTTGAAGAAAGTCCTTGATACTTGTGTGAAGATCATCAACTGGATCGGGGGCATGCTTTGAACCATCGCATCTTCAGATCATTTTGAAGATCTGGGAAGTGAGCATTCAGTTTTGCTTTTTCACACAGAAGTCCATTGGTTGTCACAAGGACAAGCTTTAACCCACTTCTTTGAACTGCAGGAAGAAATCAAAGTTTTTCTGGAGGAGCGTGAATGTGATCTGGTTGGGGCAATGGAATCACAGGAATTCGTCCAAATGCTGGCTTACTTAGCTGAGATTTTCACTCATATGAATGACCTGAGTGTTTCTCTTCAAGGAAAAGGGGTAAACATATTGAAGGCTTGTGAAAAGTTGAATGCCTTCAAAGAATAGTTACGTCTTCGGTGTTGAAGGATTGGAAGAGGCAGTCTCTCAAATTTTCCTTCACTAGAAGAGATGGTTGATGATGCTGGATCCATAACTCCTACTGTGCGTGAAGAAATTGTGGCTCATTTGGAAATGCTGTCAGAATCGTTTGATGGATATTTTGCTGCTGGAGGCCTGAAGATTTCGGAAGAATGGATCATGAATCCATATTCGTACAATTTGGAGAAAATGTCAGATGATGAAGAGCTGAAGGAAGATCTTATTGATTTGTGGACAAATCGAGCTCTTGAAATGCAATTTGAAAGCAAGACTTTGGAGGAGTTTTGGTGTGCACATTGGTGTATCCTGGATATGTTCCCAAGACTTGGTGGAAAAGCACTCCGTGTCCTCATTCCATTTGCAACAACATACTTGTGTGAATCTGGATTCAGTTCTTTTGTCAATCAAGACAAAATCTAGGAATCGCCTGAATCCACAGGCAGACCTGCAGATCGCAGTCAGCAAGAAAGTTCCACGTTTTGACAAAATCATGAATGAGAAGCAGGAGCAAAGAAGTCATTGAATTTTATGTTCACAATTGGGATTGATTTTACTGTTTACAATTTTTTCTGAATAAATTAGAATCTAATTGCTCAATTTATATTTGCATTTTATGCACTGAGTTAAAAGCTTATTTTTTCAAGTTCAACTTGTTCACCCGCAGTATTATATGTGGTTCAATTTGTGGTTCAAAAATTAGAAATTAGACTTCTTCATCTTCCAATGTGATATTACTTTAGTAGGGGGTGCGAACATTAATCAAACATTTCCTAGGGGTGTGGGGCATATAAGAGGTTGGGAACCACTGCCATATAGGATGTCTTTTGGTATTCTTCAGTCCTCCATCCTGTGGACATGCCCCAGCCACCGCACTGTACGCTCTCTCAGAAGGGTCTGCATGCTGGGCAGCCCGGCCTGTTCAAGGACACTGTTGTTGGTAACTTTGTCCTTCCATGAGATCTGGAGGATGTGTCTGAGACAGTGCAGGTGAAAGCTGTTCAGCCTCTTTTCTTGGTGAGCATACAGGATCCACGTCTCTCTTCCATAGAGGAGAGTGTTGAGAACACAAGCTCTGTAGACCTATATCTTGGTGTGCTTGAACAGCATGCTGTTGTTCCATACTCTCTTGGTGAGACATTGCATTGAGGTAGAACAGGATAAAACAATAATAATGAAGAATAAAGTGTAACAGCTACAGAGAAAGTGCAGTGCAGGTAAATGATGAAGTGTAGGATCATAATGAGGTAGATTGTGAGGCCAAGAGTCTATCTTATCTTACAAGAGGGACACAGCAGGTCAGGCAGCATCTATGGAAAAAAGCAAACAGTTGACGTTTCATCAAGACTGGAAAAAAGATGAGAAGTTATATCAAGAGGGGGTAGTGGAGGAAGGAGTACAAGGTGGCAGGTGATAGGTGAAACTGGGGGGGGTGAAGTAAAGAGTTGGGAAGTTGATGGGTGAAAGATTTGAAGGGTTGGAGAAGGGGAATCTGATAGGAGAGGGTAAAAGGCCATGGGGGAGGAGCACCAGAGGGAGATGGTGGGCAGGTAAGGAGATAAGGTGAGAGAAGGAAATAGGAATAAGAATGGTGAATGGGGGGGGGGGGGGGACAATTACCAGAAGTTTGAGGAATCAGTGTTCATGCCAGCAGGCTACCCAGACAGAATATAAGATGTTACTTCTCCGATCTGAGTGTGGTCTCATCACGGCAATGGAGGAGTTCATGGGCTGACATGTCTTAATGAGAATGGAGGAGAGGAGTTGAACTGTGTGGCCACCAGGAAGTCCTATTTTTTCTGGTGGACAGAGCCTAGGTGCTCAGCGGTTGTCTCCCAATCTATGCTGGGTCTCACTGGTATACAGGAGGCCACACTGGGAGCACCGGGTACAGTAGACGACCCCAACAGACTCATAGGTGAAGTGTCACCTCATCTAGAAGGACTATTTGGGGCCCTGGAGTAGGTGCAGTGAAAATGGAGGAACTGAAAGAAGGGGAGAGAAGATCACTTGTAAAAATGCCATCACCTTCTCTCAGTTCCTCTGCTTTCACCGCATCTGCTCTCAGGATGAGGCTTTTCATTCCAGAACTATTGAGGTCAAGTCAAGTCAAGTTGCTTTTATTGTCATTTCGACCATAACTGCTGGTACAGTGCACAGTGAAAACAAGACAACGTTTTCAGGACCATGGTGCTACATGAACAATACAAAAACTACACTGAACTACGTAAACCAACACAAAAACTACACTAGACTACAGACCTACCCAGGACTGCATAAAGTACACAGAACAGTGCAGGCATTACAATAAATAATAATAAACAGGACAATAGGCACAGCAGAGGACAGTAGGTTGGTAGTCCGATGGCTTGGGGGAAAATCTGTTACATAAGTAAACAGCTGAATGGCAGCGTCCGGGTTTCAGTCCGTTTCTGTACTCCCGCCGAGTATTTCGTTGCCACAGATGTAGTCCAATTTAATGTCCATTAGAGAGCAGAATGGACGGGAGAGCCGGCCGGCTAGGACTTGCTTTTTTCTTGGCACGGACTCCTGCCCACTCGCCTCGCTTCCGTTTCCTCGCACACCGCTTACGTTGTCCCCACCTCCGGCCACCGGCAGCAGGCGATACCGAGGACTGCAGGCCCGATTCCGTCAGCAAGCCGAGGTCGCGCAATCTAACCAGCAGATTTTCATGAAGGTTTGTTTTTGGGCAATCTCTGTACTGTAGCAGTAACTGGCGATGGTAGGCAGTCACTCTGTTATCCATTGCCCTAAACCCTGATTGTGCCTTAAAATTAAATTTAATTAAAATTAAATTAAATTAAAAAATTAAATTTAAGTAGTACCAGGTCCGAAAGGCCACTGCTGCCGTGTGCCACACCACCTACAGGAAGATGTCTTCCTTCTTCAAAGAAAGGGGCCTTCCTTCCTCCACCATCAACTCACCCGCATCTCTTCCATTTCACACGCGTCTGCCCTCACCCCATCCCCTTGTCCTCACCCACCAGGCTCTGCATCCACCACATAATTCTCCGTAACATCCACAGTCTCCAAATGGGATCCCACCACCAAGCACATTTCCCTCCCTCGCCCCCCTCCACTTTCTGCAGAGATCACTCCCTAGGTGACTCCTTTGTCCACTCATCTCCCTCCTGGCACTTACCCTTGCAAGCAGAACAAGTGCCATACCTGCCCCTACACCTCCTCCCTCCAGCTGAGGTGACACTTCACCTGTTGTGGTCATCTTGTATATCTGGTGCTCCCAGTGTGGCCTCCTGTATACCAGTGAGACCAGACGTAGATTGGGGTCCGCTGCATCTACGCTCCGTCTGCCAGAACAAGAGGGATCTCCTGATGGTCGCCCACTTCAGTTCTACTTCCCATTCCCATTCCGACATGTCGGTCTTCTATTGCTGCGATGAGGCCACACTCAGGTTGCTGGACCAACACCCTATATTCCGTCTGGGTAGCCTCCAACTTGATAGCATGAACATCGATTTCTCAAACTTCTGGTAATTGCCCCTCTCCTTTCACCATTCCCATCCCCGTTTGCCTCTCTCACCTTATCTCCCCATCTGCCCATCATCTCCCTCTGGCGCTCCTCCCCCTTCCCTTCTTCCATGGTCTTCTACCCTCCCCTATCAGATTCCCCCTTCAACTCTTTACTTTACCCCTTCCCCTGCCACAGATTCACCTATCATCTGCCACCTTGTACTTCTTCCTCCCCCTCCCCCACCTTGCTCTAACTTCTCATCTTTTTTTCCAGTCCTGATGAAGGGTCTCAGCCCGAAACATCGACTGTTTACTTTTTTCCAAAGATGCTGCCTGAGTTCCTCCAGCATTTTGTGCTTCTTGCTTGGATTTCCAGCATCTGCAGATTTTCTTGTCTTATTGTACAAGAGTCTGATAACAACGGGATAGAAGCTGTCCTTGAGCCTGGTGGTATGTGCTCTCAGGCTTTTGTACCTCCTGCCCGATCGGAGAGGGGAGAAGAGAGAATGTCTGGGGTGAGGAGGGGGGTGGTTTTGATAATGAAGCAGCAAGAAGTATAGACGGAGTGTAAGGAGGGGATTGTGGTTACTGTGCTGTGTCCACAGCTCTCTGCAATTTGATGACAATGCAGTTGCCATACCAAGCCATGATGTATCCATAGTTGATGTCTGGCATGGACTTCTTGTGGCTGGAGGACCTGTTTCTATGTTGTATCTCTCTGACTTTTAAAATGTGAGGTGGATGCATGCGTTATTGACAAAGCTGGGATGTATTGTCCACCCAGACTACCTTTGATACTGAGACGTGCTCAGCCAGTTTACCAATGAATCGGCCATATGGTTGGTGTAAAAGCGTGCGGAGTTCCTTTCCAGGATTATCCTAGTGAACCTGAGATGATTTTTCCGCTAATACAGAATCTGTTTATTTGGAGATACAGCATGGCTCAGCAAGTGCACTGCCCAGCAACCCACCTATTTAACCATAGCTAATCAATGACCAATTAACCTGCCAACCCTTGCGACTTTGGACTGTGGGTACCCGGACAAAACGTGCGCTCACGGGGAGGATGTATATAATCCTTGAACACTGGACTCTGAACTCCGACGCCCCGGGCTGTAATAACACAGTGCTAACCGCTGCGCTACTGTGACGCCGTTGTGGTTGTAGTCTTGTGGTTTTCCATACTGAGACTAGCTTCTGATTCTGGGTTTGCCCAGAATCTCACCAGCTTTCAAGATTGACGATTGTTTAATGTCATTTCCAGTGCACAAGTGTAAAGGAGAACAAAATAATTGTTACTCCGGATCTGATGCAACACAGAAAAGACCACAATAAGATAAAGAATGCAATAATAGAAAATCAGATATATAGTAAATACACAAGATAGCTCGGATACGTAGATTGATTGTACGGCCATGAAGTATTGCTCAGCACAGGTACATAAGGTGACTGACAGGAAATGGTAAAGTAGTGGTGGTGGGGGGTTTGGAGGGGTTAGTTAGTGGGCGGAGGTGTTATCAGCCTCACTGCTTGGGGAAAGTAACTGATTTTCAGTCACAGTGGGAATTGACTGCTGGGAGTTGGCATAGGCAGGATGGGTCAAATGGCCTGCTGTGTTATGATGAGTGGGTAAGAAAGACACAAGCTCCAGATACTAGTCCAGGAATGTAATCACTGTGTTGCTGGATGCTCCGAGCCCTTGGCAAATTAATTTTGTTAGCTTAAAATAATCAATGTTCCTCATTCTCTTTAACTTCAGGGACACAGCCGGACAGGAAAGGTTTAAAACCATCACAACTGCATATTACAGAGGAGCAATGGTAACGTGGCTTTGTTCCCTTTACATTAAATTCTTGTTATTTATTTCTTGCATCTATCTGTTTCCGTTTCCATCTCCCCGTCTCTCCCCGCCTCCCTTTCTTTTTTTCTTTCACCTCTTTCTTTCACTTTCTCTCTCCATTTGTTTTTCCTCACCTTGCTCTCTCCATTTCTTTCTTTCTATTCTCTCCCTGTACTGTCTTTTTCTCTCTCTTTCCCGTTTACTTTTTTCTTTCTCGCTGCTTTCTTTCTCTCCCTTTCTCTCTCCTTTTTTCTCTCTCTCTTCCTCCTTTCTATTTTTCTCTCATCCCTTTCTCTCCATTTCTCTCTCTGTCTCCCTGTCTGGTCACTTGTATACACAGCACCCATTAAACTCCTACGGAATTCATAGTATGAAGACTGTTTGGAAAGATTGGTGGGCAAATTGTGTGTAACTCCCTCACTCTGTCACCTACAGGGCATCATACTGGTCTACGACATCACAGACGAGAAGTCGTTCGAAAACATCCAGAACTGGATGAAGAGCATTAAAGAGGTGACACCCACAATCTCCGTTGGCCTTTGCTTCTAGCTCCTTCACTTCGAAACCTGCCTTACCTCTCCTACATCTGCCACTTCCGATCGCTTCGGTCATTTAGGGTTGAGTCCAGGTGAAGAGTCTCAACACAAATCGTCAATTATCCATTTTACTCCACCCCCACCCCCCGGATGCTGCCTGACCCGCTAAGTTCCTCCAGCATCTTGTTTGATAGTCTTTCAGGCCATGCCTCAACCTCCTTCACTCGTGGAAAAATGAGCCCAGTCTATCCAACCTCCTGCTGACGAAAATCCTCCAATCCAGGCAGCATTCTGGTAAACCTCCTGTGCTCCACCTTGTGTGTCTCTCTCTGTCCAGCATCAAATTTAAGGACTTCTGCAACTCATGTTCTCAATATTATTTATTATTATTATATTTTTATTTATCTCCAGAGTCTGTCTCCTTTTGCACATCGTTATTTGTGTTTATTTGTGTGTAGTTTTAAAAATTGATTCTGTTGTGTTTCTTTGTACTTACTGTGAATGCCCACAAGAAAATGAATCTCAGGGTAGTGTATATTTATTACTTGATCATCATCTCCAAATGACAGGATGCCTGCGCGGGAGAGTTTTTAAAGTGGAAAAGCCGTTTCACTGGGTCATTTCCACTCCCTCGACCTTGGAAGTCTGGCTCCCGTGGTACGAGCAGTTAGATTAGATTATCAGGAGCACAGTCCTCATTTATTGCCATTTAGTAATGCATGTGTTAATGCAGTGATCACAAACTGGGATCTTCCTTGACTGCAGTGGATGACCTTGTCATGTCCGCCGCTGTTATTGCAGCGTTGCAGAACCACTTTCTTGGCCATTGGTTCTCACGGTCGATCTCATCTGCCCAGCCCGCCAGAGCTGACTTTGCATGCCAGGGCAGGCATGTCCTTAACTCACTGGGGTATGAGGCCACCAGCTACCCTCACCTGGTGAGGTCCGCCTGTCAAAGTGGCTTACGAGGGTGTGGCCATAATTGCATGCAACCACAGGTGACAGCTGAGTGTCCGGTGGGGCCCAAGGGTGAGTGAGCTGTCCCAGAATGGACATGGGAAACCCCTTCACTGGAGGCTCTACCCCTCCCTGGACACTCTATCCGCCCCTCAGGGTAGTATATGGCGACATATACGTACTTTGATAATAAATTTTCTTTGAACTTTGCGTCTGCCTGTCTCTTCCCCCAGCACCACAATCATTGGCCAACTTTCCGTAACTGTGTGCAACTTAGTGGCTACGTGCCTTAGAGATTTACTGCACAAGATCATGTTTTGATTCTGGGGCACCTTCGGGCATCGTTAGCATTCTGTGTCTGATGGGGAGGGGGAGTAGTCAAATTGAGGCTTGAAAGTTATTCAGAATTTGCGGGGGGGGTGTTCAATAACTGTTGCTTCCCCCCGATGCAGAATGCCTCCGCAACTGTAGAGCGGATGTTACTGGGAAACAAGTGCGACATGGAAAGCAAGCGGAAGGTGCCCAAGGATAAAGCGGAGAAGGTGGGTCCTTCCTTGGTGTCCTGGTACAGGAGCCACAGATTGGTGTGGAGGGTAACACACTCACAGTGCTGGAGGAACTCAGCAGACAGGCAGCGTCAATGGAGAGGATGAACAGTTTTTGTGTGTCAGAAATCAGTGGAAGTGAAGGAGAAGGAAGCAGGCAAGATAAGTGACAGCTGGGCATTGGAGAGCTCTTGATCATAAGACACGGGGCCAAAACTGGGTCTGCTCTGCCATTCCATCATGGTTGATTTATTGTCCCTCTCAGCCCCATTCTCCTGCCTTCTCTACGGAATTTTCCATGGCAGAAAATAAACTTCTCCTAGTCACCACTGAGAGTCTTACACTGGCTATTTTATCTCTGTGCCTTCTGTTAATGACCCTTCAGACAATAAACCCATTTACTTCCTGTGATTTTATACACTGGAAACTTGTGAGACGAGAGCTTTGACCAGCGACCAATCTGGACATCAGAGGTTTGGGAGGAGGGGATTTCATCGGGTCCACTGCCCCGAGTAGAACAAGGCAGCAGGGGGTCATGGCAGTGTCACAGGGCTTTGACCAGCAACTAATCCATGTTTACAATTGACTAGTAGGAGCAAATTAAAGGAAGGTGGGGGGCGAGCATAATGGACGATCGTCTGAGTGGGCAGAGTCAGAGTGGTGATCTTGAGGCTTTAGCTCTTCGAGGCTTCAGTCAGAGAAAGCAAAACAAAAAGAAAAGCTCTAGGTTAAGTTGGTTTTTTCTTCCCCTTCCCTTGATATCTGCTTAGCTAGGACAGTGGAGATGCCAGTCAGGACAGCGGAATGCTCCTCTTGTGGGATGTGGGAAAATAGGGAGAGCTCCAGTTTCCCTGACAACTCCACCTGCAAGAAGTGCATCCAGCTGCAGCCTCTAACAATCCATGATGAGGAATTAGAGCTGGAACTGGATTAATTCCAGATCATTCGGGAGGCTGACGGGGTGATAGATAGGACATAGGGAGGGGTAGTTACACCCAAGGTGCAGGACACAGGAAACTGGGTGGCAATCAGCAAGGGGAAAGGGGTAAAGGTGGCAGTGTAGTTTATTCTTTAGAATGTAGAAGATTGTTAGGAAATTTGATAGAGGAATGCAAAATGATGAGTGCTATATATGGGGTAAATTCATGCAAAGGTTATGGCTTAAGGGTGAAAGGAGGGAAGTTGAAGGGGAACATGGGGGGAAACTTCTTCACTCAGAGGGTAGTGAGAGTGTTGAATCAGCTGCCAGCACAAGTGGTCCACGTGAGCTTGATTTCAATGTTTGAGAAGTTTGGATAGGTACATTGATAGTAGAGTTATGTGGGGATATGGTCCTGGTGGAGGTTGATGGGAGCAGGCAGTTTAAATGGTTTTGGCATACACTAGATGGGCTGAAGGGCCTGTTTCTGTGCTGTACTTCTCAAAAAGAAAAGAACCAGGCTAGCACAGTAGGTAGAGCTGCTGCCTCATAGCGCCACAGATCTGGGTTTGATCCCGACCTCCAGCAGTGAGTGTGAGTGTGCATGTGAGTGAGTGTGTGTGTGTGTGTGTGAGTGAGTGTGTGTGTGAGTGAGTGAGTGTGTGTGTGTGTGTCTGTGTGTGTGTCTGTGTGAGTGTGTGTCTGTCTGTGTGTGTGTGTGAGTGTGTGTGTGTCTGTGTGTGTGAGTGTGTGTGTGTGTGTGTGAGAGTGTGTGTATGTGTCTGTGTGTGTGTGAGTGTGAGCGTGAGTGTGCACGTGCGTGTGTGCGTGTGCGCGTGTGTGAGTGTGCGTGTGCGAGTGTTGTGTGTGTGCATGTGTGCGTGTCTGTGTGTGTGCGTGTGTGTGTGTATGAGTGTGTGTGTGTGTGCGAGATTAAAGATTTTCTAAAGATGTGCTTTATTTGTCACTTGTACAGTGAAACTTCAAAACATAATGAAATGGATTGTTTCTGTTAGTGACCAACGTAGTCCAAATATATGCTCAGAAGTGTTTCCACAATTGCAGTGCCAACCTTGCATGCCCACAACTTATTAACCCTAACCAAATGTTTTTGGACTGTGGGAGGAAACCCACAGTGTCATGGGGAGAATGTACAAACTCCTTACAGACATCAGAGGGCATTGAACCCTGATCTTACAGCTAGTGGTGTAAAGATAGTGGTGAGAGGCCCTCTCCCATTCAGATCCTACCTACGTGCCCGGAACATCACTCCCAGCATGCACTTACCCAACAGGACTGTTGGTGGGGCAAGACAGTAGCTGACATCTTTGCAGGCTGTGAGTTTGCAAAGAGGGTCTGGAGAAAGATGTGAGGACCTGTATCCCAGTTCATTCCGAACAGCTGGGTATACAGGCTGTTCCTAGGGGGACACACACACACACACGCAGATCATCAACTCTCTGGTCTGCCTGAAATTTGTTGGTCAGCCAGCATGTCAAGATGTCTGTGGAGGACTGCTGCCGACTGGCACGTTCCAGGCTGCAGGAGTACATACTGAGGGACGTACTGAAGCTTGGCACAGCCACCACAAGCTCTCAGTGGGGAAGAACCATTACTGGACACAGAGGGTCTGGGTTGGGTGAGGAAGGCCCTTAAGTATTGTTAGCTAGTATGCTACACCAGGGGCCCACGAGTGATAAAAGTGCTATTGGTTTTAGAATATGCATTAACACTAAACACTTGGTCTATGAATGTAAGAATGAAAAGGCTTCACACAGTTCATTCTTGTAAATATTTCTTATTATAAATAAATTTATTTTGGTTAATATATAAAATTTGAAACTTTGTTACTATAGGATGTGCTGTGTTAATCTGACAGTAAACAAAAGTAATTACTGGAGGCGCTCAATGGAAGACCTCAACCCAAAAGATCACCTGTCCATTTCCTTCCACAGGTGTTGTCTAACCCGTTGAATTTCTTCATCAGTTTGCCTTTTACTGCAGATTCCTGCATCTGCAATCTTTTGAGTAACACACACACACACACACACACACACACACACACAATGCTGGAGAAACTCAGCAGGTTTGGCAGCATTTATGGAGAAGAATAATCAGTTGATGTTTAGGGTGTGTTACCCTGGATTTTCAGCATCTGCAAGTTCTTTAGTGTTTATGATCTGCAGTCTCTTGTGCCGATGATTTTTCTCTCACTTTGTCCTACTCTCTTGACACCAGTTGGCCAAGGATCATGGGATTCGATTCTTTGAAACAAGCGCCAAGTCCAGTTTGAATGTGGAAGAGGTGAGTCCATTTTCCCAACTGGTCATGGCAGTCTGAACAAACTTGTCCCAGGCTTAGTTGTACCCTGCATCGTCCCCACCATCTTATAAAACCAGGAGCCAGTCATTCAGTTCTTCCACCATTTAGTAAGTTCTGGTTTAAAGATAAAAATTAACTTTACTTATCACATATACATTGAAACATACAGTTAAATGTGTCGTTTGCGTCAACAGCCAATGTAGTCCAAGATATGCTGGGGGCAGCCTGCAAGAGTCACCACTCTTCCAGGGACAACAAAACATGCCCAAAACTCACTAACCCTTACTTGTATATCTTTGGAATACGGGAGGAAACCGGATTACCCAGAGGAAATCATGCAGTCACATGAAGACCATTCAAACTCCTTACGTACAGCGGTGGGAATTGGACCTCGATTGCTGGCACTGTAACGTGTGACGCTAACTGCGACACTACCATGTCCTACGTTGCTGCCTGTTCCCATAACCCTTGTGATCCAAAATCTAACCATCACCTAGAGTGTGGTGCGTATGTGGGGCAAGTTGCCAGAGGAAGTGACAGAGGAGGGTACAATGACAACATTTTAAAGATATTTGACGGAGGTAACTGAATAGAAAGGTTTAGAAGGATATGGCCAAACACGGGCAGATGGGACCGGCTTTAATTGAGTGATACAACACAGAAACACGTCCTTCTGTCCGACTGGTCCATGTTGAACAAGAGTCCCATCTAAGTTAGTCGCATTGGCCTGCATTTGGCCCTATTCCCATCCATGTTCCTTTGGACAGCATGGATATGTAGGCTGAAGGGCCTGTTTCCCGGTCGTTTAGCTCCTCGAATAATCTGGGAACTTTGCTAGTCTGTCACCACCAAAGTCTCATGGGCATTAGAGGAAGCAATGGCTCATTCAGAAAGTAAAGAGGCATGGGATCCAGAATTGGCTTGCCCACAGAAGGCAAAGGGTGGTTGTAGATGGTTCATATTCTGCATGGAGGTCGGTGACCAGTGGTGTTCCACAGGGATCTGTTCTGGGATCCCTCCTCTTTGTGATTTTTATAAATGACCTGGGTGAAGAAGTAGAAGGGTGAGTTAGTAAGTTTGTGGATGACACAAAAGTTGGGGGTGTTGAGGATAGTCTAGAGGGTTATCAGAGGTTACAGAGAGACATTGGTAGGGATGCGGAACTGGGCTGCGAAGTGGCAGATGGAGTTCAAACCAGGTAAGTGTGAAGTGGTTAATTTTGGTAGGTCCAATTAGAAGACAATATGATATTAATGGTAAGACTCTTGACAGTGTGGAGGATCAGAGAGGTCCATAGGACACTCAAAGCTGCTACGCAGGTTGACAGTGTTGTTAAGAAGGTGTATGGTATGTTGGCATTCATCAACCATGGGATTGAGTTCAAGAGCTGTGAGGTAATGTTACAGCTATATAAGATCTTAGTCAGACCCCACTTGGAGTAGTGTGTTCAGTTCTGGTCGCCTCACTACAGGAAGGATGTGGAAGCCATAGAAAGTGTGCAGAGGAGATTTACAAGGATGTTGCCTGGATTGGGGAGCATGCCTTATGAGAATAGGTTGAGTGAACTCGGCCTTTCCTCCTTGGAGCGATGGAGGATGTGACCTGATAGAGGTGTATAAGATGATGAGAGGCATCGATTGTGTGGATAGCCAGAGGCTTTTTCTCTGGGCTGTAACAGCTAACATGAGGGGGCATCGTTTTAAGGTGCTTGGAAGAAGGTTCAGAGGGGATGTCAGAGGTAAGTTTTTCACACAGAGAGTGGTGGCAGCCGGTAGTGGTGGTGGAAGTGGATACAACAGGGTCTTTTAAGAGACTCTTACATAGGTACATGGAGCTTAGAAAACTAGAGGGCTATGCGGCAGGGAAATTCCAGGCAGTTTCTAGAGTAGGTTACAGGGTCGGCACAACATTGTGGGCCGAAGGGCCTGTAATATGCTGTAGATTTCTATGGTCTGTGTTCTATTAGATTATTGGAGTTTGACGAGTTAAATTCCAGGGATAGATGAGGTTAACACAAAGCAGGAGCAGGCCTTGTGTTCAGTATTATGGCACAGGAGTGTAGTGGTTACCCTGAGGCTATTACAGCATCAGCGACACAGGTTCAGTTCCTGCCATTGCCTGGAAGGACTTTGTCTAGGGTTTCCTCGGGGTGCTCCGGTTTCCACCCATATTCCAAAGGTGACAAGGGTTAGTAGGTTAATTGGTCACATGGTGTGGGCTCGCTGGGCCTGTTACCGTACTGTATCTCTAAATAATTAAAACAAAATAAAATTACTGTGGTCACAGGCCTGAATATTACCTTTCTGCAGCATCAACACAAGATGAAGGTATACTCAAGATTCAAAATTGTTGACTGTCATTCTTCAGTGCACGAGGAGAACAAGATGATTGTTACTCCAGATCTGATGCAGCACAAAAACATAATAAAAATAAAAGCAATCTTATGAAAACACAATGAACACATAACTGTTGAGTGTGACCATATATACATAAGATTAGATTGTATTCTCAGTGGCCACTTTCTTAGGTACAGCTGTACACTTACAGGTAATCTAAAGTCTAATCAGCCAATCACGTGGCAGCAACTCAATGCACTGAAGTAGTGGTCGCCAACCCGTCAATCGCGATTGACTGGTCGATCTTTGAGACTTTCCCAGCAGATCCTGAAAAAAAAAAGAAAAAGAAATATACAAATACAGTTGAGAGATTGTTTCCGGGTTGCGGGGTTTTTGTTCCGTTCTTTCTGCCCAGTGCGCATGTGCGTAGCCCCCCCCCCGCACCACACAGTGTAATTCAGTGGTCCCCAACCACCAGGCCGATATGAAACGACGTGATTCATCTGCACCTTTCCTCATTCCCTGTCAGCCCACTGTTGAACTTGAACCCACGCGAGGTCATCAGTTGCTTAAACGCAGTGATACTCTTGCGCCAGGGTTCACTGGTTGACCTCGGGTAACCGGCCACCTTGCTGTTGCTGCTGGCCTGGAGCGCGGACAGATGGGCGCCACCTCTAAACCTCTTTAGCAAACTGAATGTTTGTGGGGAACCCGGTGCTAAAATATTCGCAGACGACTCAATTTGGGCTCAGGGTTCCGTAAGTATCAGAGCAGCTACCTCACTGCGATCTACTGAAAGTCATCCCTCAAGCCAAACCTTTGTCGGCCGATAGATCCTACAAGGGGGGCAGGTGGGTGCCCTGTCGCACTCCTCGCTCGGTCGGTCAGTCGATCTCTCCGGACTGCGACCGCCGCGTCCCCAGTATGGGAACAGCCGCACCTGGCCATGGCGTCTGGCGGCGGGCGCTGTCTAATGAGGCAATGGAGCCCTCAAAACTGCTTCGGTACCTTGACTCCAAGCACCCTGCACATAAAGACAAACACGTTGAGTTTTTTTTCCAGTGGAAAAAACGTGAGCAAGCGGGATAGCAGCTAAGTGCTGAGAGCCATTTAAACTAAATTGTGGAATAGACTGGACATAAGGAACCTGCTTCGAGTTCCGCTGTATTCTGGTCATGTTTTAACACACCCACCCCCCATCGGCCGGTCCGCGGTGCAAAAAAGGGTGGTGACCCCTGGTGTTCATGCATTATCTCTACTTCCGGGTCGCGGGGTTTTGCTTCCGGTATTTTCTGCCCCGGTGCGCATGTGTGTAACTAATCGATTTGGGGTTGATCTTGCCTTTCACTAAGGCCGAAGTAGGGGATCTTGAGCTTAAAAAGGTTGGTGACCACTACACTAAAGCATGCAGGCATGGCCAAGAGGTTCAGTTATTGTTCAGACCAAACATCAGAATGTGTTCTAAGTGACTTTGACCGTGGAATGATTGTTGGTGCCAGAAGGGATGGTTTGAGTATCTTGTTGAATGCTGATCTCCCAGGACTTTCATGTACAATGGTGTCTAGAGTTTACAGAGAATGGTGCGAGAAAACAAAAACCATCCAGTGGGTGGCATTTCTGTGGGTGAAAATGCCTTGTTAATAAGATTCAAGATTGTTTAATGTCATTTCCAGTACACAAGTACGTAATAATTGTTACTCCAGATCCAATGCAGCAGAAAAAAAACTCAATAAGATAAGACATAATAATAAAAAACACAATAAATATAATTATGTAAACTGGCTTATGAGCTGTACAGAGATGGAGTGTATCTCCATAAAGTGATGCTCGGCACAGGAGTGTCTGTACTAAAGGTGACTGAGAGGAAATGATAAAGTGGACAAAGTAGTGGAGGTTGGGGGTGTGGGGATTGGCCAGACTAGTTCAAGCTGACAGAAAGACAGTAACTCACATAACAACTGTGGTGTGCAGAAGAGCATCTCTGAATGCACGACATGTCAAACCTTGGAACAGATGGGCTATAGAAGCAGAAGGCCACGAACGTACACTCAGTGGCCACTTTATTAAGTACAGAAAGTAGCTAGTAAAGTGGGCACTGAGTGTATGCATAGACTGATTGTACATAAGTGACTCTAGCTGCAGGAGTATCGGAACACACAAGGAAGGACTCTGAAAGGAAACATAAATCATGCATGACCTGGTGAAAAATATATTTCAAAATACGATTGTAGAGGAACGTAACTATTCAATAAGATTATGGCACCGCTTTCCTACAGTGTGTGATGTGAGGGTGAATCCTGATTAAAATCAGAATGTGGAACCCAACGGGCCCTGGGTGTGTCCCTTTGCTCAGTTTCCACATCCGTCTACATTCATATAGTCCTGTGCAAAAGTCTGAGGCTTTTCTCAATGTGGAATGGAGAGCGAATTTATATCTGGTGGGAGCAAAGGACATTGGCAGTGATGTGGGTGATGCACCGCGGGAGGGGTGTGGGACAGGTGGCAGGGAAGGAATGTCAGGGGCAGGGGGTGGCGTGGGTGCAGACGCACATAACCCTGAGACACCGGGGCAGCAAGGTCATTTGATCTGAAACAATTGGTTTATTGATCATTACAGAATCTCTTTCTTTTGCTTCCCACTCCCTCCCATCTCCCTTCCCCTTTTCAGAGATATGATTGCCCTCTCCCTGCCCCCTTCCCACAATAGAGACCCATATCTGAATCGTTTATCGTCACTCATATATGACATGAATTTTCTTTTTGCGGCAGCAGTACAGCTCAACACATAAAATTATTACAGCACTGAGCAAAAACCTTGGGCTCACTAGCTATGTGTATGTGTCTAAGACTTTTGCACAGTACCCTATGGTGTGGTTAATTTGCTGTTTACATTTCAGAAGCATGCAAGTATGTTATTTCTTTCTCTCTCATTCCTCCGTTAACTGTTTACTAAAGGTTAATGGGGTTTAAAATAACCAGGGCTTTTTTCCTGGGGAACTGAGCCTTGTTTCAAGTAAGGGAATCCACTTCCTGTTGAGTCAGAAGCGAGACAAAGGCTGCCCTTCCCCATCCCCGCTCCTCGCTGTGATCTGCGTTGAGTCTGGCTTGCCCACTGGTCCCTGTGCACACTGACTAACTGGCTCCTGTCCGAACCTAGTCTGGGATTGCCCTTAAGTCCATTCACGCCCTCCACTGCTATTTCCAGGCGGATGTGCAAGACCCCAGGGCATTATCTGAAGATCCTCTCTGATACCCTGAGCTCAGTGTTAGTCACCCAGAGAGGTGGAGCTGATCAATGCTAATCTAAAAAAGTGCTCTTCGTCTGCGATGGGACGTGCTGGCATTGGGGAGGGTTTCAGAGGAGGTTCACGAGAATGATTCTGGGAATGAAAGGGTTAACATGCGAGGCGTGTTGATGGCTCTGGGTCTGTACTCACAGGAATTTAGATGAATGAAGAGACCACTTCTTTTCACGTTATGTCTCAGTGATCTGGATGACTAAACTGAGGACTTTGTGGCCCAGTCTGCAGGCAGTATGAAGACAGGTGGAGGGGAATGTGGTGTTGATGAGCAGGAAGTCTGCAGAAGGATCTAGACTAATTAGGAGAACGAGCAAAGAAATGGCAGATGGAATATTTTATTTTTATTCAGAGATACAGTGTGGAATAAGCCCTTCTGGTCCTTCGAGCTGCACCTACAGCAACCCCCGATTTAACCGTTTCCTAATCACGGGACAATTTACACTGACCGATTAACCTACTAATCGGTACATCTTTGGACTGTGGGGCTGGATCTGGAGCACCAGGAGGAAATTCACACATACTGCAGGGAGGAACTTACAAACTCCTTTCAGACAGCACCAGGATTGAACTCTGAATGCCAAAACCCAGGCTGTAACAGCATGGCACTGACTGTTACACTACCATGGCGATAGTGTAAGGGAAGTGTAGGGTCTTGCACTTTGGTAGAAGGAATAAAGGTGTAGATGATTTTCTAAGAAATCTTCCGGAGAAAATCCAGAAAACAGAGGTGCAAAGGGAATTAGGAGTCCTTGTACAGGATTCCCCAAGTGTTAACTTTCAGGTTGAATTGGTGGTAAGGAAGGCAAATGCTGTGTTTGCATTAATTTTGGAAGGACTAGAATATGAAACAAGGATGTATGGCTGAGGCTTTATAAGGCATCAGTCATACCACACTTGGAGTACTGTGAGCAGTTTTGGACCCCTTATCCAAGAAAGGATTTGTGGCATTGGAGAGGGCCCAGAGGAGGTACACAAGAAGTATCTTGGGAACGAAAGGGTTAACGTGTGAGGAGCATTTTGTGGCTCTGGGCCTGTACTTGCTGGAGTTCAGAAGAATAGGAAGGGAATCTCATTGAAACCTAACAAATATTGAAAGGCATAGACAGAGTGCACGTGGAGAGGATGTTTCCAATAATATGAGTCTAGGACCAGAGGGCACAGCCTCAGACGACTCTTAAAACAGAGATGAGGCAGAATTTCATTAGCCAGACAATGGTGAATCTGTGGAATTCATTGCCAAATGTGTTGGTTTTTATGGTCTTATTGTCTCAAAATTTGAGACACTAGACAAGGGAGCAATTCTCTGTCAGTCATAAGTCTAGGAGTACTTTCCATATGACATAGAATTAGGCCATTCAGCCAACTTAGTCTACTCCAGCATTAATTCCATCATGGCTGATTTATTATCCCTCTCAACCCCATTCTCCTGCCTTCTCCCCAAAATCAAATCATTAAAAAGAGGTGACATAGAGTCGGAAGGTGTTGAATCATTGTGGAGAGAGCTAAGGAACTGCAAGGGTAGTAAGACCCTGATGGGAGTTGGGAACTGCAAACAGTAGTAAGGATGTGGCAAACAGATTACAACGGGAGATAGAAAATGCACGCCAAAAGGGCAAGGTTACAATAGTTGTGGGGGCTTCAATATGCAGATAAGTTGGGAAAATCAGATTGGTTGTTGGATTCCAGGAGGGGGAATTTCTAGACTGCCTACGAGATGGGCTTTTAGAGCAGCTCGTGGCTGAACCCACCAGGGGATCAGCTATTCCGGACTGGGTGTTGTGGAATGAACCAGGATTGATTAGAGAGCTTAAGGTAAAAGAACCCTTAAGGGAAAGTGATCATAATATAATGGAATTCACCCTGAAATTTGAAAAGGAGATGCTAAAGTCAGATGTATCCGCATTACAGTGGAGTAAAGAGAATTACAGAGGCATGAGAGAGGAGTTGGCCAGAATGGATTGGAAAAGAACACTGGCAGGGATGACAGCAGAGTAGCAATGGCTGGAATTTCTGGAAGCAATTTGTAAGGCACAGGATATATACATCCCAAAGAGGAAGAAGTATTCTAAAGGAAAGATGACACAACCATGGCTAACAAGAGAAGTCAAAGCCAGCATAAAAGCCAGAGAGAGGGCAGATAATAGAGCAAAAATTAGTGGGGAGTCAGAGGACTGTGAAGCTTTTAAAAACCAACAGAAGGCAATGAAAAAATCATTAAGACAGTAAAGATGGAATATGATAATAAGTTAGCCATTGATATTAAAGAGGATACCAAAAGTTTCTTCAGATACATAAAGTGCAAAAGAGAGGCAAGAGTAGTTATCAGACCGCTGAAAAATGATGCTGAAGAGGTAGTAATGGGGGATAAGAAAATGGCGGAGAAACTGAATAAAGTATTTTGCATCACTGTGGAAGACACTAGCAGTGTGGTGGATGTTCCAGGTGTCAGGGGTCATGAAGTGTGTGAAGTCACCATTACTAGAGAGAAGGTTCACCAGATTCTGGAATGGCTCTGGAAGACTGAAAAATTGCAAAGGTCTCTCCACTCTTCAAGAAGGGAGAGAGGCAGAATAAAGGAAACTGTAGGCCAGTTAGTTTGACTTCGGTGGTTGGTAAGATGTTGGAGTCGATTATTAAGGATGAGGTCTCAGGGTACTTGGAGGCATGTAATAAAACAGGCTGTAGTCAGCATGGTTTCCTCAAGGGAAAATCTTGCCTGACCAATCTGTTGAAATTCTTTGAAGAAATAACAAGCAGGATAGACAAAGAAGAATCGGTTGATGTTGTGTACTTGGATTTTCAGAAAGCCTTTAAAAAGGTGCCAACAAGGTACTTAACAAGCTAAGAGCCCATGGTATTAGAGGAAATCTTCTAGCATGGATAAAGCAGTGGCTGATTGACAGGAGGCAAAGAATGGGAATAAAGGGAGTCTGATTGGCTGCTGGTGTTCCACAGGGGTCTGTGTTGAGACTGATTCTTCTTGTGTTATATGTTGGTGATTTGGATGATGGAATTGATGGCTTTGTTGCAAAATTTGCTGACAATATGAAAATAGATGGACAGGCAGGTAGTTTTGAGGAAGTAGGGAAGCTACTAAAGGACTTTAACAGATTAGGAGAATGGCCAAAAAATGGCCAATGAAATACGATGTTGGGAAGAACATGGTCATGCACAGTAGTAGGAGAAATGAAAGGATTGGCTATTTTCTAAACGGACAGAAAATACAAAAAACTGAGATGCAAAGGGACTTTGGAGTCTTTGAGCGGGATTCCCTAAAGGTTAGTTTGCAGGTTGAGTCTGCAGTGAAGAAGGCAAATGCAGTGTTAGCATTCATTTCAAGAGGATGTAATTGTTAGACTTTATAAAGCACTGGTGTCTCAATTGAGCATTGAGAGCAGTCTTGGTCCCCTTACCTAAGAAAATGTGCTGAAACTGAGGAGGGTTCAAAGGACATTCACGAAAATGAATGGATTGAGTGACCTGAAGAACATTTATGAAGAACATTTGACGGCTCTGGGCCTATCTTCACTAAAATTCAGAAGAATGAGGGGTGACCTCATTGAAACTATTGACTAGTGAAAGGCCTTGACGAAGTTGATGTGGAGAGGATGTTTCCTATGACGGGAGAATCAAGACCAGAGGACACAGTCTCAGAATAGAGGGGTGTCTGTTTAGAATAGAGATGAGGAGGAATTTCTTCAGCCAGAGAGTGGTGAATCTGTGGAATTCTTTGCCCCAGCAGCTATGGAGGCCATTTCTTTATGTCTATCTAAGGCAGAGGTTGAAAGGTCAGATTCTTGATTGGTCAGGGCGTGAAGGGATTCGGGGAGATGGCAGGTGATTGGGGGTGAGAGGAAAATTGGATCAGCCATGATGAAATGGCAGTGCAGACTTGATGGGCCAAATGGCCTAATTCTAATGGTCTTGCGGTAACCTTTGATGCCCATACCATTCAAGAGCCTATCAACCATTTTAAATATATCCAGTGACTTGGCCTCCACAGATTCTGCACTCTGCATAAAGAAATTTCTCCTCATCTCTATTCTAATGGGACTTATTTGCTATTCTGCACCTGTGCCCTTTGGTCCCAGAACCCCGCCCCATAGGAAACATCCTCTTCATGTGCACCCTAGGCCTTTCAATATCAGAAAGGTTTCAATGACCAAAAGTACAGGAAGCAGAACCTTTGAACATTTTTTTAGATTGTTACGCGAGGGAGAAGGACTAACACAGGAAAGTGGAGTCAACTCGGTGATGGAATGGATCAGATATGGCAGAACAAAATTTAGGGGCCAAGTGGCATGCTGATGCTCCTGATTTGCGAAATCAGGGCCAGAACGAAGAATCAGAGTTATTATCACTGACTATGTCATGAAATTTGTGGCAGCAGTGCATTTAAATATGGAAGATTTTGGTTAATTGGGTCATCGGTTAATTGGGACAGCTGCTTATTTGGGACAACTCTTAAAGAACAAAAACAAATCCAGAAAATAGCCAGGATTCCCTTTGTTTATTTTGGATACTTTGTTTAATTGGACGGGAGAATGTTGCTGAACAGCTTCTAACTAGCGCTAGTTGTGATAATTGGTGAGAAATAAGCCGCGAGACAATTCAGAACTGTTTTGCTCACTGGGGTTTCTAACAATCAGGCTTGGAGATGCCAGAAACAGCCGGGAGTGAAAATGAAACAGTTCCACTACTTCAAGTTAGGAACTATGAAAAATTTGAAGGTGTTGACAACCTTCTTGAATGTTACAATGAAAATGAAGATTTAGAGGATGCAATCATCAAAGGTTGTGTTTAAAGGCTTTCTACTATCTGCACCAGGTGTCTGCACTGATCTTGTCTATTTACAGTCAATCGTACACTGGATGAATTCTCCATCGATAACTGTTAGGAATTAATACAGTTTTATAATACTGTAGTAGTATTGGTAGCATTCTAATTTGTGTTTTTTAATACCTTTTTTAGCTGTTTCCATGAAATTTTGGCTAATTTGGCAGTCGCTTAATTGCACCAAAATACACTGGTCCTAATGTGTCCCAATTAACTGGAAATCTACTGCACATAAAAATTACCATAAGCTACAAAATAAATTCAAGATTGTTTAAAGTAATTTCCAGTACACAAGTGTAAAGGGGAATGAAATAATGATTACTTTTGTTCCATCACAGCACAAAAGAACACAATAATAAAAAAACCCACAATAAATATAAATACATAAGATAACTTGTATACGTGATTGGATTGTATGTCCATAAAATGATGCTAGGCACAGGAGTGTCTGTACACAAGGTGACTGACAAGAAATGATGAAGTAGTGGTGTTGGTGGGTGTAGAGGGCTGGGTTAGTGTGGGTGGAGGTATTGATCAGCCTTACTGCTTGGGGAAAGAAACTTCTTTTTGAGTTTGGTGGTCCTGGTGTGGATGGTAGCCTCCTCCCTGATGGGAGTGGGATGAACAGTTCATGAACAGGGTGGGTGGGATCCTTCATGATGTATCTGGCCCTTCTCCAGCACCTGCCTGATGGTGAGTAGGCCGGTACCGATGATGCATTCTGCAGTTTTGATTGCCTGTTGTAGAGCCTTCCTGCCCACCTCAGTGAAGTTTCTGTTCCAAGCAGTGATGCTGTCTGCCGTGCATCTGCAGGATGATGTGAGTATAGATGAGAAAGACAAATAATGAGGTAATGTTCATGGACCGTTCAGAAATCTGATGGCAAAACTGTTCCTAAGACTTTGAGTGTGTGTCTTCACTCCTCTGTCGTGGTAGTAATGAGAAAAGTGCATGCCCTGGATGGTGAGGGTCCTTCACGATCGATGCTGCCTTCTTGAGGCATCGCCTTTTGAAGATGTCCTTGATGATGGGGAGGGTTTATTTATGTCTGCCTATTTATTTATTATTGTCATTTGCCTCTCGTTTCCAATAGGCTTTCCAGACCCTGGCTCAGGATATATTGATAAAATCAAGCAAGAAGTCGGTAAGTTTACGCCTTCTTTGACATCCATACAGTGCATCATCTTGCGGTCCCGCGTGTAGAAGGCTCGCAGGTTGCCACACTGGAGCATCAGACTTAGGGGAGTCCTGATGGAACTTTATTAAAACTCCAAGATGCATAACTAGGGTAGGCAGTCAGATCTAAATTAGAGATCAGCTGTACGGTACATGGAGAGAGATCAGTCGTTTTGTCAAATCAAATCAGTGAGGATTGTTCTGGGCAGCCATGCTTCTGTCACCAATGTAGCATCCCCACAACTCACTGACCCTAACCCGTATGTTCTTCCACACTCCAAACACATTCCAAATTCTTTTTCCCAGGGTTAGAAAGGTCAAGTAGCAGAGGGCATGCATTTAAGGAAAGCAGGGAAGTTGTTTTGTTTAAAATACAGATTCAGATATAATTATCACATGTGTGTCAAAACACACAGAGAAATGTGTTGTTCGCATTAACAACCAGCACACGCAAGGATCAACTAGTCTGCAAGTGTTGCCACTCCTTTCTGTGCCAACATAGCTTGCCTACAATGTTCAGCAGAAGAACAACAAAACAAACCCCTTTCCCACTACTCTCCCTCTCCCTCTCTACTCCTTCCCCTCCCTCTGCTTCCTCTTGCCTCCCCTTCTCACCCTTCCCCTCCCTCTCCCCCTCTCCAACGCCCCCCACGTCCAATCCTTGCACTCTCCCTCCCCCGCTTCTCTGTCCAGGACAGGCCGCCTCCAGTCCCTGGCCCCTGGAGTCTCAGACGTCGGGTTTCCCAGCACAGGAAGTGTCAGTTGCTCAGAACAGACCGCCAGGCTGATGGTAGAAAGGATTTAATATAATGGCTTTTGAGAGGCTTTAGACAGATATAAGAGTGTGCAGGGAATGGAGGGATATGGATCATGTGCAGGAAGAAAGGATTGGGTTTAATCTTTGTATCTTGGTCCAAAAGGCCTGTTCCTGTGCTGCTCTCTTTCTGCAAACTCCTTCCCTCTTTGCCTGCTCCTCAGTCTGCATAAGAAGATACTGGCACCATGCCCAGCTTGTGGATACCCCATGCACACAGGCAGAGTGGCACGGCAGAACTGCACTGGGCCATAACCCGGAGGTCATTGGGTCAGAACCACCCTCTGCTACAACTTGGAGTGGAATAGCAGTTAGCCTAAAGCTTTACAGCACTAGCGACCACAGTTGGGGTTCAGTTCCCGCTGCTGTCTGTAAGGAATTTGTACATTCTCCCACTTTCCAAAAGGACATATGGGTTAAGGTTAGTAAGTTGTAGCCGTGCAATATTGGCACTGGAAGCACGGCAACGCTTGTGGCTGCCCCCAACACTTCTTTGGACTGTGTCGACCGTTAACACAAACTACACATTTAGAATTAGAATCAGATTTAATATCACCAGCATATGTCATAAAATATGTTGCTTTGCAGCATCAGTACAGTGCAATACATTAAAGAATTACTACAAGTTACAGTAAGAAACATATAAAAACGATTTTAGTCCAAAAATAGGACAAAAAGTCAGCTGGTGTTCTTTGTCCATTCAGAAATCTGATGGCAGAGGGGAAGAACCTGTTCCTAACGTGTTGAGTGTATATCTTCAGGCTCCTGTGCATCGTCCCACAAAGGCACTGGAGGAACTGAGTAGATCAAGCAACATCTATGGAGGGAGATGGATGGGGTCCAGATGAAGGATTGCAACCCAAGATGTCAACTGTCCATTTCCCTGCACAGATGCTGCCTGACCATCTGAGATCCTCCAGTATCTGGTGCATTGGCTCTGATGGTTTGATGTCTGATGGGGCATCATGGTACAGCTCATGGCATCAGAGTTTGGAGTTCAATTCTAGCTGTAAGGAGCTTTTACGCTCTTCCCATGACCAAGAAGGTTTCCTCCCACAGTCCAAAGACGTACTGGTTAGTAAGTTAATTGGTCATTGTAAATTGCCCTGTGATTAGGCTGGGGTTAAACAGGTGGGAGGATGGGCGGTGTGGCTCGTTGGGCTGGAAGGGCCTGTTCTGTGCCAGATCTCTAAATAAAATATTAATCTCAACTGGGAGGGAGTTGTTACGCAACAGCTGATGGCTTTCTAAATCTCAATTTATGGATTATGTGTCTCCTTTGAGTCTGATCTTATCTTCTACCAACCCTAGGGCATCGGTTCTCCTGGCTCCAAGACTCCGCTGGACAGTCCACAGAAAAGCAGTTCCTCCAAATGCTCCTTGATTTAAACCTAGTTAATCCCGCGCACACCACAGACCTCCAGAAACACCTGTCTGACCATCTGTGGATAACTTATTGAGTTCAACCGTCTGTGTGGGGAGGGGTCCGTCAGATCATTCTGACATCTCATGGTTTGTGTTCACTTGAATCTACTCATCTCCTGTCTCCAACAACCCCTCTACCTCTTTCCTTTATCTTTCACTTTTTTTCTTCTCCATTCTTTCCATTCTTGTGCTCCCTCCTTTTTCCCCTCTCCCCCTCTCCCCCTCTCTCTTCTTCCCCTCTCTCACCCCATCTCTCCTCATCCCCCCTCCTTCCTCTCCCCTCTCCTCTTTCCCCACACTCTCTCCCCCTCATCTTCTCTTTCTCTCTCTCTCTCTCTCTCTCTCTCTGACATTCCCCCTCCCCAATATGTCGAGCCTGGAAGTGAGTGATTAATCATTGCTTTGCTCTGGGTATGTAGGTACAACTGCCATTGAGGATTGGGTGTGTCCACTTGCCCTTTATGGGGGAGGGGGAGATGGGGGTTGGACATAAGCTGTGCATCAGAACTGTGGTGTTTCTACCAGTGTATTATTCAGTGCAGTGTTACAAACTTTTACTTTATCCTGTTTTGAAGAGCAAGACTTCCTTCAGCCTTAGAGTTACCTTAGCAGGGAAACCAAGTTCCCAACCGGCTACTTTGAAATTCCCAATCCACTTGCAAACAGAATGAATATTATGATTACACAATGATGGGACCTGGGACAGAGGGTGATTCTATTCAAACCCTTCCAACACCCCCCATCCCCCCATGAACACGTAAGCCCCAGAATGAAAAGGGAAAGCAGGAAGATACTGGGGCAAAAGGTTAATAGGTCAATCTCATCTCCCCACCACCACCACCCCAGCACATAAATGCGAGACGTTGGAAATGCAAACGCGGGTGGAGGTTTGCATTGGGCAGCATCTATGGAGAGGAATAAAGAGTCAACATCTTGGGCTGAGCCCCTTCCTGAACTCTTCATCCCTCTCCATGCCTGACCTGCTGAGTTCCTCATGGATTTTGTGTTTGTTGAGCTGATGTGCCTCAGTCATCCATCCTCTTAAACCGGTAGCCTCAGGTCATGATGGAGAAGCTAAAGACCCCATGCCTGTGGCTCAGAGATGTGGGATCCGCTGGATTCCACCTGAGACTGTAGTAAATGATAACCTCCATAGGCCGACCATAACCTCACACTCCATTTGACCAGCTCTCCCACTCCAGGACACTTCCTCTGTCACTGTGATCTTTCTAAACACGAGATGCTGCAGATGCTGGAAATCTGGAGCAACACACACAAAAAGCTGGAGGAACTCAGCATCTTTGGAAATAAATAAACAGTCGGCACTTTGGGACTTCCACCATGTCTGGAAAGGAAGGGGAAGAAGAATAAGAAAGTGGGAGAGGGCGAGGAGTACAAGCTGGCAGGTGATGGCTGAGACCAGGTGAGGAAGAAGAGGGGTGAATGGGGAAGAGGGGGGTGAAGTAAGAAGCTGGGAGGTGATGAGTGGAAGAGGTAAAGGGCTGATGAAGAAGGAATCTCATCGGAGAGCACAGTGGACCATGAAAGAAAGGGGAGGAAGAGGGGAATCTGAGGAAGGTGAGGAGAAGTGAAGGGATAACCAGAATTGCGAATGGGAAAAGAGGAGAGAGAAATTACTGAAAGTTAGAGAAATCAGTGTTCGTGCTGTCAGGTTGGAGGCTACCCAGACGGAATATGAAGTGTTGCTCCCCCAACCTGAGAGTGGCCTCGTCGTGGCAGTAGAAGAGGCCATTGACCAACGTAGAACTGAGTGGTCAACGGGAGATCCTGCCTTTCGCAGCAGACAGAGTGAAGGTGCTCGCCGAAGCAGACCCCTAGTTGTGGCTTCTGCCCCCCTTCCTTTCCAGTGCTGAAGAGGGGCCTGAACCCGATACACGGATGTAGCCTGACCTGCTGAGTTCCTGCAGCATTTTGTGTGTGTGTGTGTGTGTGTGTGCAGTGGTCTTTATGTTAGCTGCGGCTGGAGAAGGAGTGGCGTGTCCCGGGAGGCGCTACGCCAATACACCCCAGCACCAGCGTGCATTGGGGAGGGGGACACAATTAAAGGCCCGTGGCAGCTCTGGTTTGGGAGAATGAGGATCAGAAACGGGTAGTCACCTCTACCCAGAACACATGTTGCACCCACCAGTTGAAATGCGGGCGGCCTCCTGTCTTCTTGCACTTCTACCACTCCAGGCAGCAGTGGCTCACCCCAGCTGTCCTGTAGAGTACGTCTTGTGAATCAGGGCATCATCTGTGAGAAGCCAGGAAGCCTTTAGCTAGGTTGTGCTGACTGCTACAATGACATTGGGCAGAGATGGTCCAGAGTTTGAGTTGATAACAGCAACACAATAGAGCCCACAGTTTGGTGTGGGCATGAGGAGAGATAGCAGCACCATTACTTATCTTCTCTTGGCTGAAATGTGCTTGGCATTTCAAATCCTTCTTAGTCGTAGAGAGGGAAATGGGCCATTCTGCCCTTGGAGGCCATCAGCCATCCATCTACACACGTCCCATTTTTAATTCTCCCCACCCCAGATTCTACTGTTCAGACCATACAGGAGTATGGTCAGAGCCCACTGACATAGCTGATCTCTTCCCCAGCCCTATTCTCCCCATAATCCTTAACCCCATGCCAACAAGGTCTTATCAATCTCTGTCTTCAGTACATCCAATGACTTGGCCTCCACAGGTTCACTATTTCTGTTCTAAAGGGACGCCTTTAATCTGAGGCTGTGCCCTCTGGTCTTAGACTCTCCCACAATTGGAAACGGGCTCTTCATGCCCACCCTATCAATGAGATTCCTCTTCCCTCCCCCCTCCATCATCCTAAACTGTTATAAGTGTACACAGAGACGATGGGGTGAGGCTGGTTTGCACAAGGTACTGAGCTGCTGATCACAACCCTCTGTGATTCCTCGACCAAACACTTTGTCCAGAGGAGAAGCAGGAGCCGGAGAGGTTTAAGACATAGGAACAAGATTAGGCCACTTGGCCCATTGAGTCTGCACCACCATTTCATCACCATCTTAAGCCCATCACCCCTATGGGGCACAGGCCGCTGACGGCAGCTCACCAGAGTCCCCTGTCTTGGGTCAGTCTTTCAAGCTTCCGGGTGATGATCCTTCCTGTCCCAGGGATGAGGTCATTGGAGCTTCTGTTGGTATTTCTGTGGCTCTGGGTTTTAACAGGATGGGGTTACTAACCCCATACCCAGCCCTCCACCTTTCACAGCCAGGCTTGGGACTGTCCGTGGTGAAGTTGCTATTCCATCACGACTGAAATATTATCCCTCTCAACTCCTTTCTCCCCGTAACATTTGACACCCTGGCTAATCAAGAACTATCAACCTCCACTTTAAATATACCAGTGACTTGGCCTCCACAACCATCTGTACCACAGTCAACCTAAAGAAATCCCTCCTCATTTCTGTTCTAAAGGGATGTCCTTCTATTCTGAGGCAGGTCCTAGACTCCCCCAATATAGGAAACTTTCTCGCCACATCCAGGCCTATCAACCTATATAAGTGTAAGGGTGGGGAGAATTCTGGTGCTTGAATTGAAGACATAGTTTCAATGGCAGAGTAATGGAAGCCAGGACTACTGGAATTAGAGGAGCTTGAAGATTTTGGATAAGGTTATAGGGGTAGAAAAATGTCTACCAGCTTCAAAAGAAGATATACTCAGTAGCCACTTTATTAGGTATCTAATCAGCCAATCGTGTGGCAGCAACTCACTGCATAAAAGCATGCAGACATGGTCAAGAGGTTCAGTTGTTGTTCAGACCAAACATCAAAAAGGAGAAGAAATGTGATCTAAGTGACTTAGACTGTGGAATGGTGGGGTGGTTTGAGTATCTCAGAAACTGCTGATCTCCTGGGATTTTCACACTCAACAGTCTCTAGAGTTTTCAGAGAATTCAATGAGTGGCAGTTCTGTGGGCAAAAATGCCTTGTTATTGAGAGAGGTCAGAGGAGAATGGCCACTTGTTCAAGTTGACAGGAAGGCGACAGAAACAAACAACAGTGGTGTGCAGAAGGGCATTGTGGTGAACTACATATACCTGTCTGGACACGCCCCCCTCACTGCTCCTGTGGCTCCTCCCACTGACCCTGGTATAAAGGCGATTGAGGCCTGAGCCCTGCCCTCAGTCTCCAGGATGTAGCATGGTGGTCAATTGCTGCTTGTTCTTTCTTCCAGTCAATAAAAGCCGATATCTCGCCTCAGGTCTCAGAGAGTTATTGATGGTGCAACAATTTTATTGACTGGAATGTGGAAGGCATGTCTGACCACACAACACATTGAACCTTGCAGTGGATGGGCTAGGACAGCAGACTACACTGGGTTCCACTCCTGTACCTTATAAAGTGGCCGCAGTAATATATCCTAAGTTGTCTGTTTTCTCTGGAGCAGTGAAGGCTGAGGGGAGTTCATAAAATTATGATAGGCATAGTTGGAGTAGACGAGTACTTTACCCCAGGGTAGAAGTGTCAAATCATAAACACAAGAGATTCTGCAGATGCTGGAAATCTTGAGCAACACACATAAAATCTTGGAGGAACTCAGCACATTGGGCGGCATCTATGGAGGGACTATAAACAGTCAATGCTCCGGATCCAGACCCTTCCTCAGCACCGGGGAAAAAGCAAATATGCTAGAGGGCGACTGTACATTTGAGGGGGTGGGGGAGAAAGTTCTTGGAACAGGCTGCAGGGGGTGGTGTTGAAAGCACATAGGGTGGTTGTGATCAACAGGCTTATGGGTGGGATGTGCAGGGAATGGAGGGATATCGACCATCCACCGGCAGGCAGGATTAATTTAATCTGGCGTCATGTTCAGCACAGACATGGTGGTTCCTGTGCTGTACGTTTGCACATTCACCTGACTCCACCTTCAATGTTGGCTCTGAAGGGTTGCCTACAGGCACATCAGTGGCTGCACTTCTCCACCCTCACAACGGGGTCCGGGGGAATGTGCCCCACCGCAGCGTGTGTGCCCAGGCCGAGACTCCCCTCCCCGTCCCTCAGCTGCCGTGACTGGGCGGAATGCCGCAGCGGCAGAGGTACAGTCGGTAAGCCCCTTCCGGTTTGGAAGTACAGGGTTGCACTAGGGATTGAGCTCTAACCAGGGTAGTGGGATCTTTCTGTACTACATTCCCACCTTTTTTTTAATCGTGCTGTACTTTAAAGTGGATGTCATGAAAGACATATAAATGTTATTACTTCCATTGTTTGTTTTTCTTTCTCATTTGGTTTTCCGTGTGCATGTTACTGAGCAGCGATTGTGTGAAGGAAAGCACCGCGTTGCGTGTTGGCCGATTGTGAATTTAGCTCTGTCAATAGTGTCTTAAACTTCACACTATTGTGCAATTCACAAATCACTCCCACACTGCCTGGAAACCTCTGTCGTTGCCGATAACACACTCTTGCTCCTTGCGCAAGGAGAACAGCGTGGCCCCGGTTGTGAAGCCAGGACAGAAACTGCTATTTTTCCCACAGAATCCTCTCATCAGTTACGGATATTGACCGTTTGGTCAACCGTGTATGCTTTGAGTTCCTTACTTGCGAGATCAAATGCCATTCACAATAGAGGTGTTAACAATCAACAGAAACTACAAGCCGACACCCAATGATGTTTCGAAGTTAGTAAAGCAATCGTCCTCTAGTTGGGTGTCTTTCACATCCTTTTAACCGTTTTTCTGTCTTCAGCAACCCCTGTTGTGTAAAGGGAAGCTGTGTTCTACACAGACTTTTCTAAAATATTGTGTCATTTCAGAGGCTCCATTTATCTGGGTGGAGTCCAGCTGCCCCGAACCTTCCCACATCTCTGCACACCTCGAATTCAGTCCCTAAGTATCTCACTTTCCCCTGTCCACTCACTCACTCTCTCTCTCTCCCCTCCCTCTCTCAGTCCTCTAGCTGCCCTCCCCCTCTCTTTTTGTTTTCCCCTTCTCTTCTCCCCAAGCTTTTAAAGACAGGCTTTAATTGTCACGTGTCGCTTTATGTTAAAGGACGAACACGTTCTGAGGGTGGTTCTGGGGGCGGGCTGCAAGTGTCGCCACGCTTCGCACGCCCTCGACGTACTAACCCTAACCCGTACACCTTGGGACTGTGGGAGGAAACCGGGGAACATACAACTCCGATATCCGGCGATATCCTGCTAATCACACGCTACCGTGCCGTCACGTAGCTTTGAATGTCTGGGCGATCTAAATGCTCTAGACATTTCTTGA